>NC_133751.1:92971803-93161803 GCF_036562045.2 Rhinolophus sinicus
CTGTCTGGGATTGATTTTAGTTTTCATGTGCTCAGAAATGTGACTGTCACATATAAATGTTCCGTATGTGGGTGGATTTTGTTTGTTTGTTTATTTTTTGTTTTTTTGCTTATGATATAACTTGGCATCTCTCCTCATTTGAGGCATGTTTTTCTGGTTGTTGTGTGCCAGGTTGGAATGTGGACCATCATTTCATCAAACCATCACAATGTTAATGAACCAGAGTGAAAAGCATCAATTAAGATTGCAACCAATAAAGCTTATATTCAACTGAATTAAAGACCAGTGCTTTTTATGACAAACTGTAAAATCTTGTTAAATGGTATGTGAATTGTTCAAATGTAGTGAGTCCTTAGCAATGCCTAGCATCATTTACTTTAGTTTTAGTTCTTCATAGAGAATATTAGTGAATATCCCAAAAGTACAATTTCTTGTTTTATAGGATTTTAGCAAGGGTCAACCTTAGAAATGAACTTTAATAGATCAAAAGAAGTATCATGACTCACTCTAGGAGTGAAGCATGACTGACCATTTCCCAGGTGAATTATCACCCTCAGGCAGAACAACATTTTAGTATAACCACCAATTACTTCTGATCAGAGTATAACTCTTAAATAAGCACTTTAAGATATTAATCCAATCACAAAGAGAAGTTTAGTGAAGAAATTGTGCAGAACCCTGTAAATATTATATTAAACTTACCTTGGGATGAGTAACTAGGTGGATTGTAAAGCAGCCTCACTCACTCATGTGCAGTCATAGAGAGTTTCTGTAAAACTTTGCTTTTTATTCTATAATGAACAACAAAATACTAAACAGCCATGGTTTGTGCTAAAGCAAGTCTTGGGTTTTTTAAATATTAGGTATTAATTTAAAGGTGTTTACGAATGCCCTGGTTTAGTTAATGAGGGAATATTATATTTATAAGCTTCCTTGATAAAAGGTAAGTTTAAAAAAAAAAAACCTCTACACCAAATACAAATTATACCCAGTCCGTTAATTTCTATTCCTTACAATTAATGCTTTTTGTCATAACTCTAGTCAAGAAAATTAACTATTTTAGGAACTGAACAAACTCAAATAAGTAGAATCATACAGTATTTATCTGTCTTTGTTTGACTGATATCACTTAAAATAATGTTTTCAATGTTTATCCATGTTGTAGCATATATCAGAATTTCATTCCTTTTTAGGGCTGAATAATATTCAATTGTAGATATATAACACATGTTTTTATCCATTTATTTGTCAGTGGAAATTTGCGTTGTTTCTACCTTTTGGCGATTGTGAAAATTGCTGCTGTAAACGTGGAATAAAAATATCTATTCTAATCTCTGCTTTCAGTTATTTTGGGTATAAACCTAGAAGTTCAATTGCTGAATCGCATGGAATTCTGTTTAGTTTTTTGAGGAACCACATATTGTTTTCCATAGGGACCGTACCATTTTACATTCCCACCATCAAAAACAGTTCCAACTTGTTCACATCCCTGCTGACACACTTTTTTCTTTTTTTCTTTTTTGTAATAGCCATCATTAATGGGTATTAATATTGATATAAAATTAAATTTGAACAGGAGGGAGTGAATTTACCTTCTCATGTGAAGGAATCCAAATCTTAAGGTATGGAATTGTTCCTGCTGGTTCAATCTTATTTCTTATATGCCTATGTCTTAAAAGATGATATTTGCTTTGCTGCCAGCTCAGGCAAACTAGTTTTGGATATATATATATATATATATATATATATATATATATATATACACACACATATATATGTATATATATGTATACATACATGTATATATATATATACACATGTACATATATATCCAAAACATACATATATACATATATATATCCAAAACTATATATGTATATCCAAAACTATATATGTATATATATATGTGTGTGTGTATATATATATATATATATATATATATATATATATATATATATATATGGAATTTACCAAAAATAAAGTTTAACCCTCCTTTTGGCTTCTTTGCTGCTTCATATTGTCATTATCTCCTGGGTCATACTGAGATTGCTTCTTTCTAGGAAAAGCTAAAATTTGTAAAATTGTAAAATTATCCTTACCAATATGATTATGAGTATAATCCAACTCAGTAGAAGCTTTTTATTGAAAATCAAATATTATTAGCATCTCCTGTATAATTCTTTCCTTCCTTCATTCATTCATTCACTCATGCGTTCCAAATTTTACAGTGAGTTTATTCTTTCCCAAACTGTCCAACAGAAGTTTTGGTGATATGGATATATTAAATATCTGCAATATTCAATATGTTAGCTACTAACCTCAAGTGCCTATTGACTATGTCAAATGTGACTATTTAAATTGAAAGTTAACATAGTTAAACATAAATGTAATTAACCATTCCGTGCCTCTGTCACCCTAGCTACATTGTAAGTGTTCAGTAGACACATGCAGCTAATGGTTAGACTATTAGACAGTACAGATTTATTAGGCAGTTCATCCTCTTTGTCCTAGTTAATGCATGTATGGTCAATAAAGCGACACATAAATATTGCTTATACTAAAGTGTATTATAGTCACACTGAAATACAAATGAAAGAGAGATGTGCTTTTTAGGGAAACATTAGAAAATGCTTCAAAAAGGAGGTAACAATTAAGTTATATCTTGAAGGATGATTATGACCTCATTAGATAGAGAAGGCTATTTTAAGGAGATAAAAAGACAAAGTGGTGTATTGAGGGACAGTAAGGTGTGTCTTGTATTTAGAGAGACACTGTGCATAGGGGAGAAGTGAGAGAAATGGAAAGGAGTTAGAAGAGTAGTCCAGAATCTGAGTATGAAAGAAAGTGTGCTGAATAATTCAGACTTGAAGTCATATAAAGAGGCGACAACAACATGAATAGGTAAGTGTAGGTACACCATGAGTTTGTTCTTTCCTAAAATTGTTCCTTTTCTTGACTAGAGTTATGACAAAAAAGCATTAATTGTAAGGAATAGAAAACGGACTGGGTGTTGGGGCTGATGCAAAGTGGCCAACGATGTAATGCCTTAGCCACCTGCACTTGCAAACTGCCAGATCAAAGACTAATATGATCAAATGGGATTACTCCAGTGACACAAATGTATGCAGATACGGTGGATTGCACCTGCTCCTTTGCTGACTCCTTGGGAGACAGGACGTGTACAGGAAGCATCTTGTGGTGACGGTTAGGACACTCATTGCTCTCGGTGCTGCAAATAAAGAAGCAATAGTTCCACCCTGCCCTTTCACGTTTTCTTTTCTTAGTATAATGATTCACCATCTGATAATATTGCTTCAATCAATCCTCTTATACTAGTACCATTAAATTTTCTTGGTAGGTAGGACTTGGCATCTTATGGATAATTAATTCTTCATGGATGGTGAGCTATCATACTTAAAAAGTGCCTTGAAATGTACTGACCCTTTGTACATTACACAAAGATAAGGCTATTCATGTGCCATGCAAAGGGCATGAGCTGTGAATTGTTTTGTCCAGGAGGGTAATACATTGGGGTTTCTTGGTCACGTTCCTTTGCCTGATGATGTTGGTTGCAAGTGTTTTTCCACTGAATTAAACTCAGCTTCATAAGCTCAGAGCATGGAAAGGATATGCTAATTTTATTAGTTTATTAGAATAATATTCCAAATAGACAAGTTAATTAATCACTTTCATTCTGAGTATTTTGAGATAATTTTGGGGTATTATAAAAAAACTTATTACAATGGTATGATATGAGGGAATGAGGACTTGGGCAGGTAAAATATTAAGAAAGAATTTGCTTGTTTGTACTTTTTTCTAGAATTATGGTTATAGTTTATATGTTAGTGAATATATACTTTATTTTGCTTTAGTTGCAACTGCTCAAGTAGCAAACAAATGTTTTCGTCAGAAAGCTGTAAAGGTTTGCCTATCCTCTGCAGTCCAGGCACTTTATTTATTTATCAAGTTATTGAGTTATCATTTTTTTGAGATATGATTGGCGTATCACAATATGTAAGTTTAAGGTGCACAAAATGTTGATGCAAAACTTTTATATACTACAGAACAATTACCACTGTATCATTAGTTAACACCTTCATCACGTCACATAATAACCATTTCTTTTTTGTGGTGAGAACGGCTAAGGTTTACTCTCTTAGCAAGTCTCACGCATGTAACACCATATTATTATCTGTAAGCGCCATGCTGTATGTGAGATCCCCACCAGGCACTTTATTTCATCTTTCCTTCTTTCAGTTTCATCGTTTCTCTATTAAGTCCTTCACTGTTGCCGAGAGGCGGGAAAACGTAAAAGAGAGAACATAAAGAAGACATGAGGCTACGTGCAACTGAGATGCTCTTGAGTTCACAGCGTCTTCCCACTGGTTCCTATAACTGTTCCTGGACTTACTTGGACATTCTTGTCTTCCATTACTTACTCGCCCAGAATGAGCAGGGTCTCTGACTCAAACAAGTCACAGTTTACTTCAGTCATGGGTTAAATACCAAAGTGTAAGGCAGGATGCTATACAGTGCACGCATCAAAGTGAATGCAAATGATTTCCACCCTCAGTCAATTCAGGTTATAACATGGAATGGCTCCAGCCTCACAGCATCAGTGGGGCTCCCTCTCGGCTTCCCTTTCCCTTGTACCATTATATGTAACACTTGTTCACACACTCCCATCTCAGAAAAGTCACTGTTTCTTCTCTTCTGAGACAACCCTTCCCATTGGGGCCATACCTCCTCAATGTTCCTCTGTATGTCTTCTAGCTTTTCATGAACTGGCTCCTTTATTTATTTTTTCAATTATCTCCCCTCTAGAAAAAAGTCCTTCAAAGTTCCCATAATTTTTCTTTCCCCTCAAGATACCCTCTTGAATCCTCTGCCCCCCTTATTATTTGTAAACATTAAACTTCTTGAAATAGCATCCTTCACTTGCCTTCCCTTGGCTGTCTAATTCTTCATTCTTCAACCAGTGATAGATTGGTACAGCCCCAATCTGATCAAATTTAGATTCCACAGAATTAAAATTTGCCAAATCAATGGCCAAGATTCAGACTTCATCCTACTTCAAATTTTTTGTGACATTTGAAATTTATCTAATAAATTCCAAGACACCGTTCTCCACACTCTCCTTTCTCCTTTGCTTCCTCCTCCTCCTCTACCAGTCTCTTACATGTTGGTTATTTCCCAGATTCTGCTCATAGAGCTTCTCTCTCTCTTTCTCTCTCTCTATCTATCTCTTTTTTTTTTCTTTTTTTTTTTTTTTTGTATTTTTCCTCTGCGATCTTGTCTTCTATGACTTCAACCTTCATCTAATGGAGAAAAAAATGATGTGCCAATAATAATAGTTGATAATGATACTTATAGAAAATATTTATCGATATTTACTCAGCGTTGTGAGAAGCACCTTCACACTTTTTTGTTGCTGTTGCACATAATCCTTCAAATCAGTGCGTAGACAATATCACCACTGTCTTGCCGATAAGGAATCTGTGGCTTTCATGTGCAAGGTTTCATGGCTAATGGGCAGAGTTTCAATTTAAATACTGTTCAGTTTGACTTCAGAGTCCAGGCACTTAACATTAAAAGACCTCATGCAAATATTTTCCTTGTGGGCAGAAGTTCTTAATTTGGCTGCATATTGGAATCACATGGAGAGGTGTTGTGTTTTTTTGTTTGTTTGGTTGTTTGTTTGTTGTTTTTATTGTTGTTTTGTTTTTTTAATCCCTGTGTCCAACCAGTGCCCCAAATCACTTGTCAGAATCACAGGGATGTGAAACGGGACTTGATTGTTTTTCAAATTTTAGTTTAAGTGATTATAATGGGCTGCAAAGATGAGAACCACTGCTCTATAGTAAATATTTTCATGATAATAAAGTATATGTGTATTTCTCCAGCACAGATCTCCTTCCTCAGCTTTAAACTTTCATTGTCCAGGGTTTATCTCTTCATTTATCTGTCCTCCCTCCCACCCACCATGGGATTGCTCATATTCCAAAATGAACTCTTCATCGTTTGATCATGACTCAAATAGCTGTCTTCTAGATCATCAATATTCAGTCCTTCCTACCTCCCACTGCCCCAGGTCTTCAAAGTGAAGCATATGAAACAGCTTCTCAATTTGAGACTTCCCTCACTCCTTGCATTTGGAAATCTCTCTTTCCCTTTTTAATTGCATCTCAGAAATGTCTTTCCAATTTTCCCTCTCTGGTGAGCACTAAAACAATTACCTATATTGCAAAATGAGTTATTGTAGTCATATAATTTTTGACATGGTGCAGTTTCCTAATACTGCAATGTTACAGTAGCCCCACCACCATAATGCAGATAATTTAAGAAAAGAGAAAAGACCTGGAAAGAAATGTAGGGCTTTGCCATTTGGTAACATATCTATTATTTCAAACTAAAATTTTGAAATAAAACCAATTATATTTAAACAAGATAATTTAAACATACATGCAGATCCATACTGATAATTCTATAATCAATCTCTTTCATCTGCTATGAGGTAATAAAATTGTGTTTTTAAGGATATAATTGCGAGTTATTTAAAAAATATTTGTAACAATATATCGCAAGTTTCCCTTTTGTTCACTACTGCTTCAGAAGCTCTGAATCTGATTACTCAAAATAGAATTTCGCTAAACGCATGACTCACTGTCAGACAGCTAATTGATACTTGAATTCCTTTTAACATAATCTGAAGACTATTTAAAATTTTACCACCTTTTGTTTATTTGAAATAATTTATAGATGTATTTTCTTTTCAAAATTGAAAGTACTAATATGCTCGAAATGGTGTATAGCAGGTCCCCAAATAACATCATTTCATTCAAAGTTGGTTTGTCATAATGTTGATAAAATTCTGTGGGAACTTGGGTCTTGTTTATATCAAATAGCCTATTGTAAAATTAGCTTTGTAATACATCCTTTTATTTATTATTGTAGAACCTATCAACAACATTAATTGAGGACTTACTGTAGTTTTCATCGTTATTGAACAATAAATATTTTATGAGCATTCACAAACCCAAGTAATAAAGTAAAAGAAAATATGAGGACAATTTTTCCAAACACATTACCAATAATTTTACTTATTCATATGTTACCTTACACTGGAATTTTCATATTATGTCCTCTTTTTTCTTATTATTTATCTTTACAATGATGTTACCTGATCATTTCTCATTTACTCTGTCTTCAGTTTTTGTTCCATCATTTGCCATGTATTTCCTCTAAATGGTAGATTTTGTTTTCCTGAAGCATATTTCATATTGGTCTTGCACATTTCTCAAGTATTAGTCCCATCTGACACTCAGTTTCGTTTTATCACTCTCAGTTTTTCTTGGATGCCTTTTTGATGGTAAGACGATGATAAATACATAGACTGTCCCATCTGTAATTGTGAAAAACATCACACTTAGAGGAATTTTGATTTCTGATTCTAACTTGGTCCCGTCTTTCTGTCATAATAGATGTACCATCAATTTTTACTTTCTTTTCCCTGAGATTTGTTTCCCCAGTTTCTTCCTTCGGTTACATGTTTTTACTTTTGCGTAGAAGTATAATTTGTTTACATGTAGGCAAATCATATAGTTCTCTCTATAAAGATATGTTTTAATTTCTTTAAGCTCACGAATGTAGTGTTTTTAAATCTGTATGTGCATATTTGCACATATACATACATACAGAATCCCTTTATTTCCATTTCCATACCCTCCTAGTAGTCCCAATATCCTATATAAGCCCAGATAAACATATTTTCCAAATAAATGAAAATAAAGGACTGAATGCTCTAAAACTCTTTGAGGGCATTGTGTTTCTAGCTCACATCCTCCCTAATAAAACACTGATATTTAGAAATACATATGCAAGAGAAAAGTACTGCGTTTTTAAAAAAGAAAACCCGATTTGTGGAATGAAAGTGAGTTTATATTTCTTACTTAGATCTGTATGATTTATGGGCTGACATAACCTCTTTGTATAAAGAAGATTATATAGAATATGTAACTTAGAAATTAAATAACAATTTAAGCCCAACCTTCTCATTTAGAAGAGTATAACTTTGGACTGAAATACTTACTGCTTTGCATAAAGAAAATAATATTGAAGTAATACATGAATTAGAAATTACCTAATTTATGCTAAAATTCTGTATAATCTTCAACCAAGTGTTTTGCAAATATAAACTATCACTGCAACAAATGTGTGTTTATTGAAATTAATACTTTACGCTGTCTTTGCTTTTAAAAGCTGGGCTCTACTATGGGTTCAATCATGTTTTTGAGATTTTTTTGTGTGGTTATAAAACATGAAAATAAAGCAAAAAATTAGGCTTAAAATCCCAAAACATTAAAGGTGGAAGAGAATCTGGATGTGTTCCTAATACTAATACTTTACATATGAGAAACTAGAGGCACAGAAATGAAAAGTGACATTAAAAGAGGAAAATTGATGTAGAAATTGAGCTAATATAAGCATAAATGCATATTATAAATTGATGATTGAAATGATGTTTGTTTTGAAAATGCCTTCTATAAACATGTGTTAGAAGTAGATGTTGGAAGAATTCCAAATTAGAACATGGATTATAAAAATTTATGTTTGAAGTAGTAAAGCTGTAAAGTGGCCAGAAATTGATGAATAGAATGCTTTTATCACAACTTAGTTATTCGTATCTTCCTATCTCAGTGAGCCATCTTAAATAACAGTCTATTTCTTTCTTTCCAAAAATTAATGTAGATTTGTATAATCTTTTATCTCCAAAATGTCAGTAATTTTAAGGATTAAAGAGAATATGTTAATCACATTTACATTATGTACCATTTCATTTCTGGATGAATGGATGGATGGCTGGATAGATGGAAAGAATAGATCTGAAAAATGTTCTGAAAAGTTAGTTTATGATCAACTCTACAAAGGATGAATGCAACCAAATGTCCCACTTTCTTTAGAAACAGTGGAAAATTATATGGATTGACTTGATTATTTACTTCCCATTTTATACTTCATTATAAAGTTCCAAAGTGTATTTCACTTTTGTATTCTGTTGCGAGTGCATCCATAAAAAAACAAAAAAGCAAACCTGAAGCACTTTAGAGTATTACACCTTTATGTGAATTATAGCTATATGAAGAACATCTAATCAGTATGTGAAGAAAACATGGATTTACAATCAGAAACATTTTTAAGAGGAAAAAATATAGATGAAAAAAAAAGATAATATGCTGTCTTGGCTTAACTGTAAGCCAATTATATATACGCATACCTGGGAGATACTGAGGGTTAAGTTCCAGACCACCACAAATATCAAAATAAAGAAAGTCAAACAAGTGTTTTGGTTTTTAGTGCATATAAAATGCTTATGTTTATACTAACTGTAGTTTATTAAGTGTGCAATGGTGTTATGTCTAAAGAATATTGGGCATAATTTAATTAAAAATATTTAATTGTTTAAAAATGCTCACCATCATCTGAACCTTCAGCAAGTTGTAAAGTTTCTGCTGGTTAGGGTTTTGCCTCGATGTTGATGGCTGCTGTCTGATCAGGGTGGTGGTTGCTGAAGGCTCTCGCAGTTGTGGCAATTTCTTAAAATAAGACAACAATGAAATTTGCCACATTAATTGAATATAGCATTTGCTGCTGCTTGAGAGCATTTTATCAACAGTAGAACTTCTTTCAAAATTGGAGTCAATCCTTTAAAACTCTGCTGCTGCTTTATCACCTAAGTTTATGTAATATTCTGGGGTGTTTTGTTGTTGTTGTTGTTGTGTGTGTGTGTTTGTGTGTGTGTGTGGTCATTTCAGCAATCTTCACAGCATCTTCACCAGAAGTAGATTCCATCTCAAGAAACAACGTTCTTTGCTCATCCATAAAGAGCAACTCCTCATCCATTAAAATTTTATTATATGATTGTAACAATTTAGTTACCGTTTCAGGCTCTACTTCTAATTCTAGTTCTCTGGCTATTTCCATCACATCTGCAGTTACTTCCTCCACTGAAATCTTGAACTCCTCAAAGTCATCTATGAGAGTTGGAATCAAACTCTTGCAAACCCCTTTTAATGTTAATATTTTGACCTCTTTCTGTATATCACAAATGTTTTTAAAGGCATCTAGAGTGGTGAATTCTTTCCAGAAGGTTTTCAACTTACTATGCCCAGATCCGTCAGAGGAATCACTACCTCTGGCAGCTATAGCCTTATGAAATATATTTCTTAAATAAGACTTAAAAATTGAAATTACTCTTTGATCCATGGGCTGAAGAATGGATGTTGTGTAGCAGACATGAAAACAACATGAATATCATACATTTCCATCAGAGCTCTTGGATGATCAGGTGCATTGTCAATGAGCAGTAATATTTTGAAAGAAATTTGTTTTTTCTGAGTAGTAGTCTCAACATGGGTTTAAAATATTCAGCAAACTTTGTTGTATACAGATGTGGTGTCATCCAGGCTTTGTTGTTCCATTTATAGAGCACAGACAGAGTATATTTAGCATAATTCATAAGAGCCCTAGGAATTTCAGAACAGTAAATAAGCACTGGCTTCAACTTAAAGAAACCAGCTGCATTAGCCCCTAATTAGAGAATCAGCCTGTCCTTAGAAGCTTTGAAGTCACTACTGACTTCTCTCTAGCTATGAAAGTCCTAGATGGCATTTTCTTCCAGTATAAGGCTTTGTCTACAGTGAAAGTCTGTTTAGTGTAGCCACCTTCATTAATTCTCTTAGCTAGGTCTTCTGGATAACTCGTTGCCGTTTCTACATTAGCACTTTCTGCATCATTGCACTCTTATGTTATGGAGATGGCTTCTTTCTTTAAACACCATGACCCAAATTCTGCTAGCTTCAAACATTTATTCTGCGCTTTTCTCACCTCTCCTTCCTCCACTCAGCCTTCATAGAATTGAAGAACGCTGGGACCTTGCTCTGGATTAGGCTTTGGTTTAAGAGAATGTTGGCGGCTGGTTTGATTTTCTATCCAGACCACTAAAACTTTAAATCGGCAATACGGCTGTTTCACTTTTTTATCATGTGCGTGTTCACTGGAGTAGCACTTTCAATTTCCTTCAAGATTTTTTTTCTCCTTGCATTCACAACTTTGCTGACTATTTGGCTCAAGAGGCTTAGCTTTTGGCCTGTCTCGGCTTTCTACATGGCTTCCTCTCTAAGCACAATCATTTCTAGTTTTTGATCGAAAGTGAGAGGCTCTTCCCTTCACTTGAACACTTAGAGTCCATTGTAGGGTTCTTAATTGGCCTGATTTTAATATTGTGTCTCAGGGAATAAGGAGGCCTGAGGAAAGGGAGAGAGATGGGGGATTGACCAGTCAGTAGAGCAGTCAGAATAACACAATTATCCATTAGTTTTGCTGTCTTATATGGTCTTGGTTTGTGTCACCTCAAAACAATTATAATAGTAAAATCATAGATCACTATAACAAATACAATAATAAAGAAAAAGTTTGAAATATTGTGAGAATTACCAAAATGTGATACTGAGACAGAAAATGATCAAATGCTGTTGGAAAAAAAATAATGCCAACAGACTCGTTTGATGCAGAGTTGACACCTTCAATTTGTAAAAACAAAACAAAACAAAACAAAACAAAAAACCACAATATCTGCCAAGTGCAATAAAGTGAAGCACAATAAAAAGAAGTATGCCTGTACATATGTAGTTGTATTTGTCCTTAATGGACTAATTTATTTCCTTACAATTGTAATGATACTCTAATTAACTATACTTAAGTATTACGTTCATAAAGCAGAAAGCACTTGGAATTTGTCAAATCTTTGCTGTTTTGTGGAAGGGTTTTTATGTGGTTACCTTATTTAGTCTTTCCCCAAGCTTGTAGAATTGACCTAATTTACACTCAACTTGAAATATCAAGAAACAAAGGCTTAAAAACACAATGTGTAAGAAACATAGGTAGGCTTTGATACTACCTCTGTCTGGCTCCCAATTCTCTATGACAGATTGCCTTTATATTACATCCATTGGCTGTGAACAACACTCCTTATAGACTGCTGTCAGTCAGTGACAATTGCTATAAAAACTGAAGAATTGCATTAACATATTTAGCCTGTTTTAAAAAAATGCTAGAACCAGATTTTTTTTCCAGAGTTGCTGAGAATAATGTACATTAACAAATTTTAAGATTTTTTTTTCTTTTTTTTTTTAAAAAAGAACACCTTATAAGCAGTATTCTATTTAGGAGTTACTATCTCATAGAAACCAATACTGTGATTGAAGAATTTAGTCTCAGAATATTCCAGGAGAGAGCGGTGAACAATCAATGACTGTGTGGTTATAAGTTCCTTCTCTGTGACTGACTGGTTAGGAAAATGGAAATAAGCTATATTTAAAGAAAACACACACACACACACACACACACACACACACAAAGCTCTGAATGCTTGCAGGGCCACCTTTTATCCTTCCAAAACATAAGACACTTAATTAGCATCCCTCTGGCTGAAATAGAAGTCTTGAATAGGAACAATAATTGGATACAATTTATATCCTGGATTATAGAAATATGGGCATTTATGGCATTCATGCTGGAGGAGGGGAAATATATATATACATACATATGTATATATGTATGTATATATATATATACACACACAATATGTGTGTGTGTGTATTCAAGAATGATATATCTTTCTTGTTCATCTTTTTAGAAGCTAGTAGGAATTTTAAAATGGAGTAATTATGTAAATTTTAAAATAGCATGTTCCTTGCTAATATTTATTTTTGTCCATATGTAACTTATTTTGTTGTGGAAATGGAGACTGTAAGGTTTCCTTGAGGACAGGATTTATTTCTTATCAGCCTTCGATTATACAGCATTGTACACAGGTACCTGCTCCTAGTAAATAAGTATTTTCTATATTATTTTGTTAAACAAATAAGTGGGGGATGGATGATAGCAGTGGAAAAAAAAGTCTACCTCAGGAAAAGAAAGCTACCATTTTAAAATTTGTTTGCTGAAAACACAAAACAACAGTGGACACAAGAGATTTTTAGTACTGGGGATAGTCTTCTTGACTCTGCTTTACCCTAAAAGTATCATTGCCTGATTGAAGTCACTTGGTCCCCTTTAGCACTTACCCACGAATCCAGCAATGTGTAAATGTGTTTTCTATCATCAGTGCTTAAGGCAGAAAGCGTTTCATCAAGCGTTTTCTTTTGAAGGAAACCCCTGTAAGTATAACTGCTAATGTTGCAGTAATAATTAGAGAAGGAAATGACAAGGGAATGAAAGGAATAGCTGCTGAATTTTCCAGCAAGCATAGAGATTCTTGTGTACAGACTAATTTACCATGATTATTATTATTATTATTATTATTATTATTATTATTAGGTAGGGAACAAAATCTGAGCTCTGATAACAGGAAGCAACCAGTCTGGTTTGGGACAAAAGGTAAAAAAATCAATAAATAAATTCCGATCAGAGACACAGAATTAAATAGACTTAAGTAGAATTAAATAGACTTAAGTAGAATTAAATAGAAAAAGATCTGGATAGCGACGTACCCAGAGAAACACATCTCCATAAAAATACCCTACTAAGTGTTTTATCAGTACCATAATGAAGTGGGTCTGTTAATACCAGATCTACTAAATGGCTAATGGGTAGTTGGGGGAAACAGCTAAACTGAGATGAGTTGTATTTGTGCCAGAGGATCTTTCATCCTCTGGCAGGCAGGCGGAGCTCCTCAATGTGAGCTCAGAGTCCAAAGTACTGCAACTGTCCAAGGTTTGCTGGTACCAAGCTTGCTGTTTTCTTGCCCAAACCAAGTCACATGGCAACCAAGATTCAAAATTTGGGGAAAGAGACTTCAATTCTTGACTGGAGACTCTGCACTATCTCATTGGAAGGATGTGGATTTAAGGAGGGGAGTAATTTGTAACCATTTTTATAATCTACCACATAGTAATGATTTTTATAATTTTTATAGATATTAATATAGTCAATCCTGAGATGTACAAAATATCGATTGGTAGAGTACACAGAATTTTAACTTTGTAAGTAAAAAATAATTGTTCTCCATACAAAATATTCAACACTAGGTTTTGCAGTAAAAATGAAATACTAAAATTAAAAGATGAAATACACTAACATTTATTTAATGGATTCCTATATGCAATATCACTTATTTATAAGTATATTTATATACATTATATAACTTTTGAAAATACACCAGAATATACAGTTCAATATACACACTTCTTATAAAACAGGGGATGCAATAAAGAGGGGAGATGGCCAGGTCTGACGGAGCGCCTTAAATGGATAGGACCTCCTGAGTTTTAGAATTGGTACAATTTACTTTTTTCATATCAAAGTTAGTGGTTAGGACTTTTATATGTTTTGTCATAAAATAGAGAAATGATTTAAATTACATGAGATTGTTTTGTCAGCATGAAGTAGGTCTCAGAGTTGTTGATGCTATTATTCTGAACTGGGTGATTCCCCCCCCCCCAAATACATAAAGATACCTTAGACCTCAAGCAGTAATCTGGAAACTGGAAACCATTAAAATTGAGTGGCTAAATATAATGTTCCTGATTTGATTATTGGTACATTGCTTTACCAGTGAATCCTAGGATATTTATTCACATACACCAAGGTATAAGCTTCCTACTGGGGGACACAATGGATTTTGGGGCACTCATCTCCAGTGCCATGAAGAATTTGAGTGGCTATTAGCACACATTCCATAAAGGTTCTGTGAACACCTTCCAAAAATGTATCTTTTCCTCATTTTTTCCCTTTTATTACTTAAGTATTTTTGTTTTTAATGATTTTTTTTGGATATTCAAAAAATAATAAATGTGAAATGACCCCAATTTTCCAACTGAAATATTTTATTTTGAGTTTTGTGGCAGTTTAGTATATTAACATCATTCACATATTGTTTCTATTGATTTGGTTATAATTTTTTTATCTTCCATACTTGCACTCCCTCTTAAGGACTCACACCCCAGCCCAGATGACAGAAAAAGACAAGTTGTAAAGGAGGGAGTATTTGCAGAAGTAGCTCCAGGATCACCATGTTAAAGATGTGTACTTTATTTAATCTCTCTCTCGACCATCAACTTTAAACCTTGTCTAGGTAGTCTTCTGATTAGCCCCTTCTAGCTTTGGGTTCACTAATAGTCAACTCTTTTGTCAGCTCTTATCCTCATATTTACCTCATAAAATCTTGTAATTTCCTGCTTCAATTCTATAAAACTTCAGACACTAATATATCCTGTTAACAAACTTAAATCTATCTGCATAATATTTTTTTCCTCTAAACTCTGGGTGATTGTAAGAAAATTATTTTGTGTGCTCTCCATTAAGCCACCATGTATATGTGGTTTTTTATGCACTTGCACATACGTCCTAACTAAACCAGGACAGAATTAATTGTTTTCTGCACACTATTCCAGTAGTAATTGGAACATATCATTTCATAACATGTGTCCCATTGTACCGACCTTATCTATTTTGGGAGTCTGACTCTTCCAGTAGACTGTGAGTCACTTATAGGCAGGGAACTAATTCCTCAGGATGATTTTACTAGAGATTGCTTACGAGTTAATGAATGAAAATTCTAAATGGTAATGAATACAAATGCAATAGCCTTATTATTTTATTATAAAACTCTTTGGCAAAATATCAAGTCCCCCCATTTTTACTCAAAACAGCGTAATACAATTGGCCAAACTTGTGAATAGATGTCTTGCTAGTCACAAACTGTTTGCTATTTATAACTCTGAAGAAAAATGATTGCAGTTCTCACACCTATACCCTTTTCCTCTGAGTGTAAATACGCCTGCAGACCTTTTATTATCTTCTAACTGGAGGGATGGTGAATAAGCTCAGCATGGTTGAGCAGATAATGGTGGGGGATAATTGAATCTGCAGGCTAAGGTGGTGGGGATATTAAAGATTTTATGTGCAAGATTTATTTGTATCAAAGTCTGTATTGTATTTGAGAAAATTCAGATTTTATTTTGGCATTTCCATTCTGTATTTTAAACTACTAGTTAATTTCTAAAGCCAATCTGGAAAGCCTCTCACCCCACATTTTTAAAAACTCAGTAAACTATTTCTTTTCTTAGTGGGAAAATCATTTATCGTAGATTCTGGGATTCTGAAATAGTACACTACTGAACTGAAAGGAGAAACCACCTCATCATTTTATTTGGCATTAAATGTATTCAATTATTTTAGAGCGTCTTCTGAAAAAATAAAATTGGCCTTGCAAAACTTTTGAGCTTTCCCCAGGATCAACAGTACCCTCTGGCTTATTTGAAAAAATAAATTGTCAATCCTTAAAGGCATCCTAAGTCAATCTGTGTCCAAGTAGATGACTACGAGACTGGCTTCCAGTGGAGTGTGGAAAATGGAGGGAATAAGATACGAATATGAGTAGCAACAGGAAGAACTCATTCAAGTCAAACAAAGGCCAAAAAAAGAAAAAAAAAAAGAAAAGAAATCCTTAGGATTGTTCAAAGACTCCAGGGAGAATTAATTAAAGCAGGTTTATTCCTTATGACATCCATCATTTGGTGAGCTGGAAAGCCCTGACAGCTTTGTCATATGTGTTTCATATGCTTAACTCTGTCAGGTGATTTTATGAATCACTTACTTTCTGACAGACCTGTTCAAAAAACTGTAGGGTGTCCCACAGGTGGGATTTGTTGGTAGAACAAAGAACATCTGTTATGTTTCTACATTTCTGACTTTAAACAATGAGCTAGGGGGAAAAAAATGACTTATTTGTCCATTGTCTGCTTCCCTACCTCCTATGTCCCAGGGAAGATAAGCTCTAGGGAATTTTCTTTCCTCTATTCACTTCTATGTTTTCAGTTACTAGTGTCTAGTACGTGGTAGAGCTTAATATTTGTTGAATTAATTAACATATGAGTTAATTTTTGTCTCTCCTGCTTCAACAGAGGCAGGCTTAAATTAGATACCAGATATCTGACTCACTGGGGGTTCTTACATACTCGTATGCGTTTACAAACTATTGATGGTGTCATATCTTTCAATTCTGAATATTGTTTTCTTTCTCTTTCCTCTATTCCCTTCCTTTGTTCAACTTATTATTTACTTCACAGTTAGGATCGTTCTTTCTGTAGGAAGCCTTCCGGAAACTTCTATATGTTATACGTGCTCCCAAAGCACGATGTGTGCCCATTATTGCATGACGTTGGGACTTTCTATATGTTGGGTATAGTCTCTTAGTAAACAGTGAGATCTGTGATGATAACCATGTATGTTATCCTAGCTGCTGAATTTTCTCTAGTATTTAGTTTGGTACCTGGATATAATAGCAAATTAATAAATGGTTTTAAATGAATGAACAGTACACAATATTTTAAAAACTATAATTTGTTTTCAAGACTGAAAGCAGAAAAAACATTTTAAATGTATTTAACCAACAATGCCACTGAATGCATGTTGCTTACACAACTCTATAAATTACTTAGGAATGAAATTAATTAATAATTCAGGGACATTGCATTAACTTAATGCCTGCTGAGTCACAGAGACTGAACTATATATTTAGAGAAAGCTTTGGAGCTCCACTATCAATCTCCTAGCAGTTATTAGTGCGTGCCTGCGTATCTCGTGATGGTAGTTGGTCGTAAGGAGATCATGGGAAGGAAACTTGGATGACTCCAAGAAGAGTCTGATATGGAACATCATTAACGCTGCTCAATGACCTGTTGGACAGTGAGGCATTCATCACCTTGGGGAGGTAAATCCAGAGAGCACAGAATGAAAGACAGACATTGCAAGTGAAGATTTTTTGCTTGTCTAAGTTATCATTTCTCATTCACATTGTGACAAGTAATAACCTCATAACTGGCCTTAGTGTTTCCGTTTCAGCTTCTCCCAACTGTAGTCAATTCTCCTCACAGCAGCCAGACACTTTCTTAATAACGAAAACAAGATCATATCTTAATGAGAAATCCCCATGTCTCTCCTTTGCGAAAAGGGTAAAATGCAAACTCCTTGCCATTTTCTCTGAGGCCCTAAGTGATGTAAGCCTTTCCTAACCCTCTAGCCTCATTCCCACCATGCTCTCCTCTCATTTACTGTCTGTCCCGGGGACACACCAAGCTCACTCATACTTCAGACTCTTTGTGATTGCTCTGATGTCTACCTGGAAATACTCCCCAGATCTTCACAAGGGGTGATGATTTTCCTTATCATTCAGGCCTCATACAGGACTTGACTGATTTTTCTTTGTAAAGCTTTTCAGACTCCTAAGCCTTCTCTATCTCATTAACTTATTTTAATCTAGACACACACACACACACACACACACACACACACACACACACACACATAGGAGATCTATGGAAAACACATTTTTTTAAAATTCTCTCTTCTTAATTATAACATCCAGTGCTCAGGAAAAAAAAGTTGGATAAATAAATACCCCAAAGGATCCATGGACCTTCAATATGGAGAAAGGTCAGGCATTTAAAAAAAAAAATTCTCATTTAAGTTCACAATATATCCCCGAGATGTTTTTTTTAAGTTAAAGTTAAGGAAAGTAATGTGCAGGAATGGGGTGACTTTCTCAGAATAATAGAGCAGAGCATTTAATTTGAATCAGTTCTGACTTGAATATTCACCCTCTTTTGGCTCCACAATCCTGCCTCCAGACTGTCTATTTCAGTACAATCAGCATACATTGTAACAAGAAAAAGGGACAATTTGCATACATA
This sequence comes from Rhinolophus sinicus, assembly GCF_036562045.2. Classification (NCBI taxonomy): domain Eukaryota; kingdom Metazoa; phylum Chordata; class Mammalia; order Chiroptera; family Rhinolophidae; genus Rhinolophus; species Rhinolophus sinicus. The sequence goes on from NC_133751.1 coordinate 92,990,556, forward strand.
TATTGGACACACTCTATACAAAATAAATCAAATAATGACTTATTGGGCTAGTAAACTTACTGCCCTATAGATTAATATGATTTCTATATTTTATTTTATTTTATTAAAAATATCTTTAGCATATAATATTATATTAGTTTCAGGTGTACATACTGGTAATAGTTATTCAACATTTATATACCTAAAGAAGTGATCACCATAATAAGTCCAGCAACCATCTGACACCGTACCATACTATCACAATATTGACTATATTCCCCATGCTGTACATTATATCCTCGTGACTTATTTGTTTTATACCTAGAAGTTTGGACCACTTATTGCCCTTCACCTTTCCCCGCCACGTTTTAATTTTTCAGTTACAGTTGATATTCAATATTATTTTATGTTAATGTCAGGTGTACAGTATATCATTAGACATTTATAGATTTAAGAAGTGATCCCCCTGACTAGTCTAGTACCCACCTGGCACTATACATAGTTATGACCATATTATTGATTCTATTCTCTATGCTTTACTTTACATCCCAATGATTACCTTGTAACTATCAATTTGTCCTTTATAGTCCCTTCAACTTTTTCACCCTGCCCCCCAAACATTCTCATCTGGCAACCATCAAAATGTTCTCTGTGTCTATGAGTCTGTATCTGTTGTTTGTTTATTTTGTTCTTTACATTCCACATATAAGTGAAATCACACTGCATCTGTCTTTCTTTTCCTGACATATTCCACTCAGCACAACACCCTCCAGGTCCATCCATGACATTGCAGCTGGCAAGAACTCATTCCCTTCCATGGCCAAGAAATATTCCATTGTAATATAGGTACCACCTACTCTTTGCCCATTCTTCTATCAGTGGACACCCTGGCTGCCTCCACATCTTGGCCATTGTAAACAATGAACATATGGATGCACACGTCCCCTTGAAGTAGTGTTTTGGGTTTCTTCAGATAAATACCAGGAAGTGGGATTACTGGGTCCTTCTTTGTCTCTTGTTACAGCCTTTGTTTTTTAAAGTCTATTTCGTCTGGTATAAGTATTTCTACTCTGGTTTTTTGTTTGTGTGTTTATTTGTTTCCATTTTCATGAAATAACATTTTCTATCTTTTTACTTTCAGTCTGTGTGTGCCTTTCAATCTGAAGTCTCTTGTAGGCAGCTCATGTCAGGGCTTTGTTTTCTTACCCATTCAGCCCTCCTATGTTTTTTATTAGAGCATTTAATCCATTTACATTGAAAGCAATTGTTGATAGATATAGTTATTGCCATTTTATTATTCATATTTTTATCAGTTTGTTTTTGATTTTTGTTTGTTTTGTTTTGTTTTCCATCTTAAAGAAGTCCCTCTAACATTCATTGTAATACTGGCTTGTGATGATGAACTCCTTTACCTTTTTCTTGTCTGGGAAGCTCTTTCTCTGTCCTTTGATTTTAAATGATACCTTGCTGGGTAAAGTACCTTGCTTGTAAATCCTTATTTTTCATCACTTTGAATATTGTGTGGCAGTCCCTTCTGGCCTACAAAGTTTCTGTTGAGAAATCAGCTGACAGTCTTATGGGTCCTCTTTTGTAGATAACCGCTTTCTCTTGCTGCTTTTAAGATTCTCTCTTTGTCTTTAACCTTTGCCATTTTAATTATAATGTGTCTTGGTGTGGCCCTACTTGGGTTCATCTTTTTTTGGGACTCTGCACTTCCTGCATTTGTATGTCTATTTCCTTCACCAGGTTAGGAAAGTTTTCAGTCATTATTTCTTCAAATATTTAGATTCTCAATCCCTTGCTTTCCCTCTTCTCCTTCTGGTACTTCTATGATGCAAATATTGTTACACTTTACACTGTCCCAGCGGTCTCTTAAACTATCCCCATTTTTTAAATGCTTTTCTTCTGTTTTGGTATTCCAATTGGGTGTTTTATGCTACCTTGTCTTCCAAATTGCTGATTCAATCCTCTGCTTCATCTAGTCTGCTGGTGATTCCATCTAGTGCATTCTTCATTTCGGTTATTGTATTCTTCACTTCTAAATGGTTCTCTTTTTTTATGATTTCTATGTCCTTTTTTATGATTGCTATCTCTTTTTTGAAATTCTCACTAAGTACTTTAAGCATTGTATAACAATTATTTTGAACTCTGTCTGCGGTAGGTTGTTTGCCTCCATTTTCTTTAGCTCTTTTTTTGGAGTTTTCTCCTGTTCTTTCATTTGAGACATATTCCATTGCTTCCTCATTTTGGCTGCCTCTTTGCCTCTTTGTTAGTTTCTATGTATTACGTAGATCTGCTATGTCTCCCAGTCTTACCAGGTGACTTTATGTAGCATGGGTCCTATGGTGCCCAGTGACACAGTCTTCCTAGTCACCTGCCCTGGTTGCTCCAGGAGTGTCTTTTATGAGGGTTTTGTGTGCCCTTCTCTTATAGTTGAACCTTGATTGCTATTGGAACATCAGTGGGTGGTATTGACCCTCAGGCTGACTGGCTATGGGGTTTGGCCACGTCCACAGCTTATGGACTGCTGTGCAGGGGACTTGCTTCATGGAGGAGGATTCTCCACAGTGTGCTCTCATGCCTGTTGAGACTGTCCTTTGTGTTTGCCATTTGTGAGGCTAATTGGGTGGTGTTCTGCTGTGGTCTGATGCCAACTTCCAAGTATAATATGTTGGTTCTTGGGCCTCTTGGGAGGGGCTTCAGTGCAGGCCCCAGTCATCTACTGCCTGTAACTGCCAGGGAGTACCTGGTAAGAGCTACAAAGCAATACATGGTTGATTGCTGCCTGTGATGTACCTGGTATGTGGGAGAGGCCACACTGCAAAATGAGGATGGCTGCCACCAGCACCAAGTCTGGGTATCTCCTCCAAAAGCCAGGACATTGCAGAGGCCTGCTGCCACCTGCCAGCTCCCATAAGATTCAGCTGGTGATAAAGCCTTGTGTGGCAAGTAGGTTGGGTGAGGCAGCTTCTCAATGAGTCAGCAGAAAGAAGCTGCAGAACTCCACAGGCCAATCAGATACAGATTTGGCCTGTGGGGGTGGGCTCAGCATAGGAAAGATGGTGCCCGCCTGCTGGCTGCACAACAGTATGGCCCCACACAGGGAAAATGGGGATTTGTACCTCCAGTTTTCACCCGGAAGTTACACAACTCAGTTTCTCCCCATATGTCTCCAACACCTCCAGAGTCACCGTTCCTCTGCTAGAGCCCAGGGTGAGTGCCTGTGCAGGTTCTTTAAGAGGCTGTCTGGGTTTCCTGAAGGTTTCCTTCCTATCTGAATGGTTGGAATCCCCACTGTTTTTCACTGCCAGAAGTTTTGGGGGCTCCAATATTCCTGGATGGGGAGCCTGATGTGGGGGGCTAGGGTCCTTCGCTCCTTAGTGGGGAACCTCTATAGCTGAGATATCTCTCCTGATTTTCAACCACCACTCGTTGATATAGGACCAGCCTGTTTTTCATCTCCAGTCCTCCTCAACATGGCTTCTTTATACCTTCAGTTATAACACTTCAGTTAGACTTCAGATGGCTTTCCAGGTTGATTGTTGTATAATTTAGTTGTAATTTTGATGTGTTCACAGGATGAGGCAAACACAGTGTTTATCTACTCCACCATCTTGGACCTCCCTGTTTTTCATATTTTAAATATCTATCTAAATACTTCAGTTAGAAGCATATCCTGGTGATGTAATGTACAGCATGGTGACTATAGTTCCAGTGGTTCTCAAGCTTTTCTGCATGTTAGAGTCACTTGGGGAGAATTGCAAATTCCCAGTAACACGATTGCACCCAGGCCAATTAAATCAGTCTCCAAGGGTGCCTAAGTATTGCTATTTTTAAAGCTCTCTAGTTATTGCAATGAGGTTGAAGAGACTTGCTACTCTGTGATCCACAAATAAGCAGCATTGGCATGGGAGTTTGTTAGAAAAGCCAGGTCTCAGGTTCCAAACCAGACCTATTGAAGTTACAGCTACATTTCAACAAGGGCTCAGGTGATTTGTATGCAGTTTAAAATCGGAGAAGTACTGATTTATAGCAAGAGGTTTCTATTTGTTTGTTTGTTTACTAAGCTCATTCTCAGATATAAATAGGAATGCAGAAATCCAGTGAAGATTGTTAGTGCTAAGAAAGTGCTTTACAAATGATAGTCAAAATACTGAATATAAATGCTCACTATGTGGCAATGGTGATTCATTACTTTTTGCAAACTGTCTTAGTGTGGGAGTGGGGTAGAAATTAAATTACAGTTGGAGAAATACTCAGTGTAAGACAAACAAAATAGAGAGAGCCTGTATAATCAAAATTTTCATGAAGTTTAGCAGATTGGTGGTACAGAGTGGGTACTGGGTTGTGTAGTTTTTGTTTTGTTTTGTTTGTATGTTTTTAAATGAGAAAGATGTGTACATTTATAGACTCAGAAGGAGTCAGAAGAAAATAATTAAAAATAGAGTGGAAAGATTAAGTGATGGTGATGATAGTGGATCTTACCATGAAGTGATTAGGCAGAACAGTGCTATGAAGGGTGGAGGGGGGGGCCTCACAATTGGGCACAGGTGAGAACAATATAGCTATGGATTCTGCTTTCAATGGGAATATGCAGTAATGCACAATACAGGAAAATAAAAAGGATCACAAAGCTGTGTTATATATAACATAACAGGGTAAGCAGAGAATATGGTGGTACAGAAAAAGCAATATTGGACCAGGATTAGGATTGCTCAAGAAGGGTGTCTGCAAGTACTGATGTCTAAACTTACACTTGAAGAGGATGATGGAAAGGAGGGATTCAGCCAGAGGAATGTAAATGAAATTGTTTAGAATTGAGGAAGAACAAGGTATTCTTAAGGATACAATGCATCCCACCTTTAGCACTGAGTGCTTAAATGGTGTGGGGACAGAGTCCCAGAGAGCAGTTTCCAGGCTCTTGGCCTAACATGGAGGGGTGCTGGCTCGGGTAGTAAATGGCCCTCGGCTGTGACTAATTGGCTGTCAGCTGTTACCGGTTAGCCATTAGCCATTGATATAAATGCCATGGCTATGCTAGGGGTTGGCTGGTTGGCAGAGAAGTGGACGGCAGGCTGTGGATCATGTGGCTCCTGCTTACTGTGTCTCCAACCCAACCACCAGTGAGAATATAGTGGTATGACTCCCCTACCTATGGCTCCGTGGATGTTCCTTTTTGGCCTCACCATATCCTGCGTTCTTGTGCGGGAAGCAGGACCAGAGTCCCTGCATGACATATGGGTAAGTGAGGGAAGGGAAGGGCCCAAAAGGGAGAGGAACTGGATACCGTATAGGGTTAAATTCAGAAGAAGTGAGTTTATGGAGAATTCTTCAAGGTGACTACGTACTTGCGTCTTTCTCTTGAGGAGAAATTTTATCATGGCACTCCCTTGACAAAAAAAAACACATCTTAATAGCAATGGCAATAAAATTATATTTGCATATGAGAACATTTTTTAAATGTAAGGTTAACAGAAAAGATAGATGGGAAGGGCATAATTGTGTTCTTGCAGTAATTTGGGCAAAGATAATGGTATTTCAGAATTTTAGGAAGTAGAAACTGAAACCCTTACAGATGGATTGGATTGGGGATGGAGAAGATTCAAGAATGACATGTGTCTAAATCAAGACATGGAAAAGGACACACAGTTGTTTTGGTTCATCTGTTTGGTTATTTGGAGAACTGGCAGTGTAGTGTAGATGATGATTTGGTTTCTGAAAATAATGGTTGTAGGGACAAAGTCCCCAAGAGCAGTTTCCAGGCTCTCGACCTCACATGGAAAGGTGCTGGCTTGGGTAGTAGATGGCCATCAGCTGTCATCAATGAGCTATTAGCCACTAATATAACTGCCATGGCTACGCTAGCAAGCCCGGATTGCAGCTAGCAAGTGTGGTTAGCAAGCAGATTGTGGATTGCAGATCGTGTGAATCCTATTTCCTGTGTTATGCCCGGCCTCCAGCAAGAATATAGTGATATGACTCCCCTATCTGTGGCTCCGTGGGTGTTCCTTTTTGGTCTCATCGTGTCCTGCATTCTTATGTGGGGAGCAGGAGCTGAGACCCTGCATTACAATGACGTTCAGTGGATAGTAACATGTATGGTCTGAAGCTCATCATGGAGATATGGTAAAGAGAATCGGATTGGGGGTCTTCAGCATAGATATAGCACTTTAATCCATGAAAATGGAAGCACTAGCCCAGGAGGATCATAGAAACTGAAAAATAAAGTAGAAATAAGAGAAGGCTTCAGGCAAGATCTTTAAGGATATCAACTTTTAAGGGATAACTAGAATTTTAAATTAAGTGGGGAAAAATAGGAGGAAAAGGTAGATAACAGTGTCACAGAGTCAATTTGTCAACTTCTGAAATGTGAAATAAGAAACATGAACAAAAGTAGCTGATGAATTTAGAATAAAGGAATTTCTTGACCATAGTTAAGAGATTTTCATAGAGCAGCAGGGGATCATAGAAGATGGAGATGGATTCAAGTTTGCAACTTGCAGACCATAAAAACAGAAAAATTTTGGCATGTTTTGCATAAGATTGGGGGAGAGAGGGAGGGAAGGGGAGAGGGAAGGCCAGAGACAGAGAGGACGTGAGATGAGGTTTGGAAGATAAACCATCAGTGCAGATAAAACAATCCTGGAAGAATGTTTATCCAAAAACCTTTCATGCTCTTTTTGGTGTGTGTGTGTCTTCCTAAGGCACTGCTTTGGCTGTGTGTGTGTGTGAGTGTGCGTGTATGTATGTATGTATATATATATATATATATCTGGGGAATTGTGTATTTCCTCATTGGAAAATAAACATTAAAAATAAGAATAATTTTAAATAGGGAATATTGACATCTTTATTTTATGCTTTGTAATTTATGTAATTTCATTATGATATTTATATTTGAATAGTTCATCTAGTCTCAGATTTTAAATATTTGTTTTGGTTTCTCTTCACTCCACCCCTAGGAATTTCCTAAGATTACAAATATCTTATTTCACCCATATGTTTGCTTTCAAAACAGCTGAATAAATATCTTTTATACATTCTCAAGGCTGAATTTAATTAACTACATACATATTAGAAACCCTTTAGGCAGAGGCTATAATTCCTATGTTGTTTGAGTATGCTAGATGTTCCATTTAGATTATATTCTCATATAACAATTTGGAAAATTTGTACATCAATCTAGCCTGTGGGCTAGGTCTGGCTAATACTTATGTCCCCTGGATATGTAGTGGGTTTTTTGTTATTATTATTATTGGGTTTTTTTGCTTTATTTTTTTAATGTGTCAGGGATTAAAGACTTTGCATTGACTAGGATGCTTCAGGATGGAAAGTGTTGAGTAATTTTATTGGCTTCATCTCTCCCTTACATTAATACAGTGGTTTATAAGCAGGGGTCAGCATCTAAATCACCTAGTCAGACTTTTTTAAAATTTAAGCACCCAGACCTTATCCAAGCCTTGAAGAATCAGAGTTGTTAGGTCTAAGGAGAGATGTGGGACATTCTTTAGATGCTTTACAGATGATTCTGATGCATACCTTTTGTTGCAAAACAGGGAAGATTCCCTAAAATACCATGCAGTTAATTGCCTTGTATCTTCATAAGCATCCAGTTGTAGAATAGCAGAAATCATGAGCATTTAAGCAGTACTCACTACCCCTCCCTCACACACTTTTAAATTATTGCTTTCTTTCATTAATACCTGATGTCACAATTTTCTCTCACAAGTGACAAAGACATATTAAAGAGGGAAAATTATATAAAATGAATTGTTGCTGTCGTTTTAAAATTCACCAGCCTAGCATGTTTTCTGACTTTAAAATATGGAAGAGGAAATGACCTCAGTTTGAATATGGGAAACAGACATTTTCACAGTGATTACAAATCATAGTTTCAACTGCCAGCCCTTGGAAGAACAGAACTTGTGATACATGTTTCTGCCAGATGTTAGAGATTTCATCATTTAATTTCTACAGAAATTAAGTGTTTTTGAAGATGGCAATTTCAAATCAAATATGTCTACATATTAACTCTTTTAAGAAATAACAATCTAGTTATTCCAGGTTAAATTTCCCTTTGGGCCACTATTGGTGTGGGGTAGAGGGGAGTAAAACTTGCTTTGTAGGTGTCACAGAATAAATAAAATGAATACCAAATTCAAACGTAAATAGTTTGTGGATAATCAGTAATTTTGATTATATACATCACTATTTTGTTGCATTATAATGAATGATCAGCAGGTGACTATAGAATTACATACCTCTGATTCTGATAAAGAGAGGGTCCTCTATTATTGATTCTTGATTATCACTTCTAATAGAAGATAAAAAAGCAAAGATAATTGAAAAGGGGATACTCTAAATCATATACCCTCTCACTTCATTTAGATAATATGTTTATAGACATCCTGGAGGAAGAAATATAAAATTTCCTGGATTATAGTGCATATGTGTATATATATGTATATATGTATATATGTATTATATATGTATATATGTATATATGTATATGATTTATATATGTATATATACATATATATGTATATATATGTATATGTGTATATATATATGTATACACACACACACATAGATAGATATCGGTATAGGTACTTCGATATAATACATATTATGAAGACTTCTCAGAACCATGAAAGTTAGGGAAAGATCCTTAAGACTCACTAAGTGAAGGAACAAAAATGTTAACTTTGGATCAACTACAGCATCATCAGTGTAGATAAAACACTGGTGAATGCTTGTTAATTGGCTATCTAATTGTCTCTCTAATGAATTTAGCAAAGACTAACATTATGTAAAGAGCAGTGGTTAGCAAGCTCTCTCATAGAGAAATCATGAGTCATAAAATATGTTTTTTAGAGGTACTTCCATTTTATTAATTTCAATCACTCTCTAATTAAATGTACATATGCAGCAGTAAAATCTACCAAATCATCAACTGATGCATATTTAGCCTCTGGGCTCAGTGACGTTTAATTAGTTAGTAGACAGCCAAATGTCAACTTTTTCCAGGGACAGACAGTTTGTGTGAAGTTTTTTCTTTGCAATCTCTGTCTCTTTCATATAATACTTGACTTAATTTCAACAATTATGCAACACAAAATAAAAAGCAAGTTATAAGTAAAAATTTTGGACAGTTGAACATTTGAGAAGTACAGAAATTACATATGGATATAAACATAAAATATCCTTAATTTGCTCTAATTTGTTGAAACATTGTTATACCAAGAATTGGAAGCAGTCAATCTGAAACTAATAAGGCATTTTTTTCTAAGCAAGATTGTTTTTCTCAAAGAGACATGTACTAAGAAGTCTTAATTGTGGCCTTTTACCTCAGATGAGAATTTTAATTAGCTTCATAGGAATTTCCATACACTCCTAATGCATGAAGAGCTCATTTTAACTGAGAAAATTACATGTCAGAGTGTGGGTTTTGATGTAGGCTTCTACTCATAACCTCTAACTTTCCCTCAGCCACAGATCGACTGTTCCACTAGAGCTAGGTGGGCTAAGCAATGTTAGAATTTCAGTGGATGGAGAGGGCAATCTGACTCTGTTAAAACTTAGTTGTGAGAAGCAAAATATTGATATTTCTTGGAAAATTGGTAAAAGAGAAACATTAATTCAGAAATAAAATGAACATATTAGAAGCATTCCAAATTGAGAACAATACGTGATTATTCATTAAGAATTAAATTTCAGCAATTCCCAAATAAAATGCAATGTGCAAGGCGTGGTGGAAATTAGAATTATATCTAATATGTCAAACATTCTATTTTTTCATATGGCCATCATTTGATTATACATTCCTTATACCCTTTAACATTTTACCCAATTTTGCAAAATTTCCTAAAAAATATTGGATGATACTACAATTTCATATCACTCTTTTATGTAAGCTATGAAGCTTTTCAATCAGAAATAAAGGAAATCATAACAAATTATAGTTATATTAGAAGAGAACTTGCTATATAAAGATTTTCATCAAATGGCTTAATATAGAATTTGAAAGAAATCAGCAAAATGATGATTTTTAAACAGAAGCAGTTTGAAGTGACTAAAATTAAGTTTTTAAAAAGCATATGCTATTTAAATTTGATTAGATAAATGATTATGTAAAATATGGAAAATTCTTGTGCACATTTTTTGTTTTACACCAAATGAAGAAATGCAGTCACATTTTAGAGGTAATATAACTTTGATGTGAAATTATCAATATCAAAATTTGGCTTATTTTAAAATAACAAGTTTGTCATGCTTAGTTTATAAATTTTTCACCTTTTTAATTGACCTCATTTAATAGTAAGTGTTCACATTGTGGTCAGAGATGACATAAAATAAAGAAATATGGATGAAACGTGAGGAGGCATGAAGATAACTCAGAATTTTCTAAGATGTGGCATTAGGTGTATATGTATTCCTTATTAAGTGATAACCCATTATTGGCATATTGTCTGGCTTCTGATATAGCTGAATACTCATAAATTAACTGTATGTAAGTGTGATGACTACCTGGGATGTGATTATTCTCTTGAATTTTGAAGTCACTAAAAAGTCTTGAGGAATACTAGCTTAACAATGACTCAGCAATTTTAAAATATGTTTAAAACTAAAAGCAATTTACAGAAAAACATATTACTAAATTTTTGTAGGTCATCTGTGTTTCTGAAATATGTTTTGAAAAATGTGCTTATTCTCTTTGTAATAGGACATGCATATTGCATATTAGTCATGTTAGCAGAAAGAATCATGGCCAATATTTTATATCCCTCCTGAGATCTGGAAAAAGGGATTAATTAACCCCTGATATAAAGGATTAAAATATATAAAATATTTTTTTTTATGGAAAAGGTTTTTATAGCTTATTACTGAGGCAAGTTGTAGAAAATCATTTCACCTGTTTGTGTAGTTGGTTGATAATTCTTTAAAATAGCAAAATGTCTGAAATCCAGTACAGACAAGAAACACGTATGGTTTAATTTAACAAAGTAGGTACTTAATAAGTATGTAGACTTTGATGAATGGTATTTATATACTGCTTGAATTTGAATTTTAGTTGTCCAAGTGATAACTGGCTAAGTATGCAACGCATGGGAAAAATCCCATTTAAAACCTGTGTCTTTGAATTTTAATTTCAATATTATAATTTTATATGAAAATAACATAAAACTAATTACATTACTTATATTGATATAACTAAATACGCAGAACTAATATTCCACATATTTTTGGTAAAAATATGTCTGAATGTAGCTGGCGATTAATGGAGCTGCAATTCCCAGTTTTACTGCCTGGTATATAGATTGGCTTCATTTAATGTTTGCCAACAAGTAAATTAACATAGCACCTGAGGCATAATTCTCCTGTGGATGGTGGATACTGAGATCTTCCCATCCTTGCTGGTTTAATTCCTCCTGAGCACATTGCTAGTAGGTACATTTTAATTCAGTCTGGATGCGGACATTATCCGTGACTTTAATGACAGGTCATTTACAGCAAACTCATGTTTCCCTGCAGAGATGTCTCTTTAAGTGACATCTTATCAATAGCAATTCAATTAGTCAACCCTAAGACTATGAGATGGAGCTTACACTGTGTCACAAAGCACTCTTTGATTTTGCTTTTGAAGTGTCCTTATTAATCTCCCCCGCTCCCTCTGCATATAAACATATGTACTGAAGTTTTAATTTCAGACATGCCTTGTATGAATTTTACTCCTTTTTTTCTCATAGGATTAGCTATCACATAAAATATGTGTATTTCCCTTTTCAAGAAATATGAACACAAATATATCTGTCTTAATTAAAAACCCATCAAAGCCTTGATATTGGCAAATAGAATGGAATATTGCGAAAGGCTATTTTTCTGGCCATAAGATCAATAAAATATTTTACAAGCAAAATACATGAGAATAATAAGATACAGAATTAGTGTACAATAAAATCAATTTTATTGTTCCTTATTTAGCAGAAGTTTGGAATTTGGAGAATACCATACTCATAATGAACCAATGTACAAACTTTACCTTTTTCATCTTTCCACATCAACATTGAGCATTTATTACAATCCTATTGTATGTCAAGTGTCATGTTACACATTAGAATCCCTATATGGTGTCATTACAAAAAGATACTTTTGGAAAAGATGACTGGATGAAGAGTTTTATATAAAGTTTGATCCTGAGAACAGAGGGATCAAGAATTTTCCATCATTATAGGTTTTGTTGGAAAGGAATAGATGGCGTGAAGGATGGGTAGGGGGTGAGTATAGCTGAACCAGTGTGGGAATAACAACTAGCACAATTGGTGTCCCAGGAGAGATTTAAGTCTGCATCCCTGATGGTACCCCTCGTCTATAATGAATTAACTTCTCTCCTAGAATGGCAATAGTGCAGTACTTACATACCATCCTCTGCAAAATTGATAAAATAGTCATTCACATCACATATTGTGCTCCGAAATTCAGATGAGAACACCAGTTGAGAAAGACTATTAGGTTCTTGTTTCAGGTGAGTCTTCCATCCCTGATTTGATTGCATGAGATTCTCTTAAAGTTCCAGAGCTGCAAGTTGTGATTGAGATCAAACAAGTGCCAGATATAATTGGGAGGTTTTAAAAAAAAGTTTCAAAACAACTATCTGTACGTGAGCTTGGTTGTATTAAGTGATGATCAGTGGTGGAAAAGGAACTCTTAGCCTGTCCTGGAACATGAACAGGAACTCTGCATATTTTCAATATTGGTTAAGTGGTACATTCTAGCAAGTATGTCAGTAAGGATACTCTTAACTGCAGGTTACAAAAGACCACATAAAATTAGTTTAATTGTGCCACATAAACTATTGGAAGCAGGGTGATTTCAGGATGATTAATTTAGTGTCATTACAACATCACATCGTGTCATATTCATCTTTTCCTGACACTCCTAAAATAACAACAGCTCTCTTTGTGGTTGCACAATGGCTGCATTACCTGCAGATATGAGTAAGAAGAGAGGTCTTTCTTCCCACACATCAGTTCTTGTATCTCCAATACTGTTCCTATAAGCTCTCTAGTAGACTTACACTCAGATTTCATTTGCAAGGATTGGGCTACACACCAAAGACTTGTCACTGACAAGGAAAAACAGTCTACAATAATTATTTTAAGTTAAAAACGATTCAACCCTAGGGTACTGGAAAGGGAATCATCTTCCTAGAGTTTATGAGGCAATGACACCCAATGCAAAATTGGAGTCTGGGTTAGCAAGGAGGAAGGGTTGTATCGCTACAATGTGGGACTGTAGGAACACCCCAGGTTTTTGAAAAAGGCAGGAATTGCCAAAGTAAATGAAGTTTAAGGAAGTCTATTACTTATTTATTGATGCATAACAAATTACCCCTAAACTTAGTGGCTTAATACACATTTATTTATCTCTGACTCTCTGGGTATCAGGAATTCAGTCATGGTTTAGGTTGTCCTTTGTTTCTTGGTCTCCATGAGGCAGCAATCAAGGTGTCTGCTAAGACTGATGTCTCATATAAAGCCTCAACTTCCAAGCTAGCTCATATAGTGTTGGCAGGTATATTGGACAGAGGGCCTCAGTTTCTTGTTGGCTCTTGTCCAGAGGCTGTCCTAAGTTCCTTCCTATATGAGTCTGTGTAACGAGGCTGACAACATCACCAAAGATGCAAGCCAAGAAGGCAATTAAGAGAGTCTGCTAGCAAGACATAAGTCGCAATCTTTTATAACCTAGTCATGTACATGCTGTCTCCTCAACCTGCTATATTTAGTTGATTGGAAGTGAGTTATTCAGGGGGAGGGAGGGAATTATACAAAGCTATTCACAACAGGTGGCAGCCATCATTGGGGGCCATTTTAGTTGCTGCCTAAAATGCTATTGGTAGAAACAAATAATAGTTTAGAAATACAAAGACAATAAATATACTTAAGGTAAATGATTTGGGGGTCATTTGGTAGCCTATGATTCAATCCGTTAACTATGAAAGTAAAATTAAAAAGTTTAAGGGGATTTTTAATAGTTCTAGTGTTGTTCTTTGCCTTAACTAGAATCAAGGAGATGAAATAAAAGAGGAATTTTACGTACTGATATAACAAGCACAGAAGTCCAGAATTAAACCTTAGAAAGAGTAGCAAATGCTAGTGACATGCTAATATAAAAATGAGAAATGGAGAACTGTAAAAGATGAACGTAGCCCCAGAACAATTATATTTTAAAACAAGATCCTATATTAGTACAATTCTTTAGAATAATATAGGCATCACTAGGTCTTTTAAAAACACATTCACTTTTAATCTATAAAAGGCAGTTAAATGCTTCTGTACTTGTGTTACTGTTGGAGTGACTTAAGTCATATTTCTCATATAATAATTTAATTCTAAACTGAATTTGGTTTATAATACAAAAGGTTAAACTTTATTGTGAAAATAAGCCTTATAGAAAAAAATCTTAAAATTGCTTTTTAAATTTTAATTAAATTTCATATTACTGAGAACATTTTTCTTTTGCTTCTTGCTGTGTGATTCTAATAAACTAATTGTTATTTGTATGATTTTGATACATTATTTTCTTAACATAGATGCAAAAGTATCAAAATACCTAAAACAGTGATGCTCAATGTGACTAATCTATTACCTAAATGTAAAATCCATAAAGGGTTGAAGCATATGAAGCATAGTATGTCAATTCTCTTAAGTTGGAAAGACCTATTTTTAGGGGGGAGAGGTCCAATTGTATTTACCTAATTGCATTTACTATGATCTTAAGGATCTGGTGATTATTAATTGCATCTGATCTTCCCACCTATTGCTTATTAAATATTGTCAGTTTATTTTGTTATTCCAGGATTCCTTTTTATTGAAGTGAATCCTATTAAAGCACAGTCTCAAGGGTACATTAACTCACATTTCAAAACCACAGTACAATACAGCAGAAACATGGCAGAGTGGAGAGACTGCCTCAGGACAAACAGCATGAAAAATAAGTTCACCTTTGATTCCAAGGGAAAGAAGGATGCCTTTAGGTCATAAATAAGGGCATTCCCATAACACATTCCATCTGTTCAATCCCCGTATATCCCAGCATTGCCAGGGGAGTGTGGGGGTGGTCATGATATTGGTGTAAAATGGGCTTTCTTATAAACAAGAAAACTTACAATACTAAATGCTATTTCCTCCCAAATAGCTATGGTTGGTAGTTAAAAGTATTAATCATTACCCATTAAGGATCACTATCTTTTAAATATATATTAACTGCATGTCCAATGCAGTATTGTGAGCAAAACCTGTGATGATTATAAACAGAGCTGCAGGTGCTTGTTCTCCAGACTCAGGGCATAGGTGACCTCTACATGGCATCAGTGGGAATCCAGATCAGCGTGTGAGGCAAGTTATTCACATCTAGATGCTTTTTTTTTCCAAGCACTGCAGTAACTATATAAGCCATCAAAACACTGCTGTGGCAAAGACAGTGGAAATGGAAAGATAAAATCAGTAGAGAAAAGGAGACCATACAGTAATAATAATAATAAAAATCAGCTGCTGATTAAATTACTTCACTTTGTTAATAATGCATCCGAAACCTATAAGAGATTATTTCTGACCAAATAAAGAGTGGGACTTTCATTTTGCAACAGGAGCTTTTTCTGAAGATGGTGCTAATTAAGTTGAATGATCAGCCACTTGGGGAATAACAAAAGATTGGTTAAAAGCAACAGTTGGCACTTTAAACCATGATATTTCCATTAATTCTGTGAACCTCAAGAAGAAATAACTAAGAAAATTTATTTAGTAAACTTTTTGTGCACAAGGCATCCTTGCTTTTAGCTCTATATTGTGGACAATGGGGAATGAAACGTTTAATAAAATGATAGTTCAGAAATTTGGAAATTGAGAGAAGGTAGGAGAGAATGAACTGAATTCTTTGACAGCAAAATTAGATTTTTGAAATGGCATCAGAGGTCTAATTTGTGGTTTTCTCTTAAATACTTGAACTTCCAGTGTATACCAATAGATTAGCTAAATCTTTCGTGTATAAATTTTAACATTTTAAATTCATTTTCCAAAGATGTCATATTTTCTTGGTTTCTTGAAGTAGTCTGTAATATTACTTTAAAAATAAATGTTTCCTAATGAATAACAATAAAAATAAGTTTTCTCTTTTGCTCATTGATTTAAACCGATCTTGAAAACAATATCCTGTTTTGCAAAGATTATGAATTTTTAGGTGTTTTTATTAAAAGGCTGTAGAGAGAACATTAGGATCATTGTTTACTGACACTTTATTTTCAATGAAATCTTTTTTTTTTTTTTTTGGAGGGATCAGGGAGGGTGTGGGAGGGCTTCCATTTCCTATTTTTAAACAATAGAAAATCTGTGAAAGGTTCTATCCTTTACCCTCCTAATACTACACATGAAAAATGCTGATGGTTCATCATGTTATTCTTCCCTGAGACCCTGATCTAGCCTTCATATCCTTAACATATATTTTCAGGTGGGTACCACTAATCAGATTCAGCACTAAAGAACTATACCCGCCATCATGTATCTAAACTATGTAGGGCAAAATTAAAGGTTAAACGTGTGGGGGGGTAGTGATGAAGATACTGTATCACTTCTTATTTTCAGGAATATATTTTAGTAAAATTTGAAAGTGGACTTAGAAAAAGGATAGACATATGCTAACCATATAGATTTTTGTTATTAAATTTGGTGACAATAACGTGTCAACCTAGAACTTTTGATATATACCTATTTCTAAAATCAATATTAGAATTGCTATTTCAATGAACACTTCTTAAGGTCAGATGCAGTAGACGCATCGTTTTCTTCAAAGTTTGGAATAATTATCCTACTGCAATTGTTTCCCTATTTAAAAAGCAATGCTATGTAGTAAGTAAGAATAATCCTTCTGAAAATTGTGGCATTATCAAGCTAAGGTTTAGCAAAGCTGTTCTTAACTTGGAGTCCATAATCATGCTTAGAATTCTGGAGACTCCATGAGCTAGGATAAGGGGAAAAAAGGCTCCTCTTTTTTTCACAAAGTTCTAAATAAATTTTGCCTTTCCTTATTTATTTATGTGAATAATACACCAGAATACTGTATTGTGGTAACTGTGACTTTAGCTTCAATGGAAACCTCAGATATTTCCAAAGAACAGTATAGATGTAACAGAAATTTTGAATATACTTATGTTTATCAGTGTTTTGGAATCACTGAATCATCTCATTACTTAATGTATTAAGAGAACCACATTTCTCCAGTTATGTGTGGCTGTCTAATAAATCCCCCGAGAACTAAGTAGCTTACAACAATGCATCGTCTTTCACAGTTCACTGGTTTCACTGCACTGAGTGGTTCTGGTGGATAGCTCATGAGGCTGGGTCAGATGGCAGCTGGAACTGTAGTTATCTGAATGAAGGCTTTGCTGGGCTAGATGTTCAAATGGCAAGGCTAACAATAGGCTGGTAGCTCATCAGGGGCTGATAACCAGAGAACCTACACATAGTTTCTCTCTGCGGTATCTAAGTTCTAAGAGGGAGTGTTCAAAGAGGATCTGGACAGGACACCAAGGCAGAAGCTGTGAAGCTTCTTGTGACCTAATCTTATTATTTCCACCAGCTGAGATTTGACATGGGAGGAGTTTATACAATTGTGTGAATATTGGAAGTCTGATTCATAGAGGGCCTTCTTTGAAGAATAGCTACTGCAGATTTTATCAGTATAACACAACTTAAAAAAAAAATATTTTGAAAACTGTATTTTGATATTGTTTTCTTTGCAATGTTATTTTTTATATTATGTATTTATTAACTTTATTTTGAGAAGGGTCTCTAGTATTTACCCAATGACTAAAGGGACCTGTGCTCTCCCCTAAATATTAAGAATACCTGATTTAACAGAAATATGTTTTAATTATACAATATTGATATTTTTCTGAAATAAATATTAGAAAAGCTCACATCAAAGTCATTTCAGTAATTTTACATAAACCACAGAAGTATATATTTTATTCATTGTACATTATCGAACACTTGATTTGTGTAAGGCATTTGGCAAATGTTAGTTATTCTGATTTGTTTTCCCTTTCGAGGGAGCTGCACAATAAATTATTAGCACTAGAGTTAAAAAAATTTTTCTGTCTCTCCCCATGAGTTTGTGTTTTTTGTAATATGATATGATAGCTATATAACCTCAAAACTTCATACCCCCTTTATTACTTTGACTTCCAGGTAGAACTGTATGTTGTGGTCTATTGCAATAACCATCTTCCCACTTACTTTGGATAGTATTTCTATTTTAGCATTGTATGAAGACTATTTACATGTTTTATAGAAAGTTGATTCCTTCACAAAAGTTGCCTTGTTTTAGTGCTGCATTAAGAAGCAACAAACTCTGTTTCTCGTCTTGACATTTATTGCATGACTAAATATTTCAGAAAAAGTGTATCTAATTAGGGAGATTTAATCATTTTAGTGTATTATCAGTAGGATATGATTTAACTTTACTTTGACCAAATAGTTTTCATAGAAAAACATTTTATTGAAATGGACCTAAATTACTATTATTGAAATAGTGGACTGTTTAGACATAATTGTGTATGTGTAGACATTCTCACTAAAAGGAATTATAATTTTTCTATGCTTAATCATCCTACCCCAACTAATTCACTTTAGACTAATTCATTAAAACTCTTAGAACTTAAATCTTTAAGCCCATAAATTATCTCTTTTTGATTTTTCTTGCCAAAAACCATTCTGGACCTGCCATTGATTATAAATAATGTCTTTATTTTCTACACACATTCAGCAAGACACTCTTATTTATGCTTGCTGCAGTAACTATCAATATTCTTTCTCTTACAGATACCTTCTGCTTCAGCATTTCTTTTAGTTCAACAAGTGACCAATACAAAATTAATGGGTATACAGCTTACAGAATAATTTAGCTGAAATTAATTTTAAAGAAATGTTACCAGCAGCTTGAAGTTTTAGCTGTAAATATAAAATCATTAGCTTCTTTCCCAAAATGCAACATTATTATTTATTTAAGAGAAATTGCACTATCTTTCTTATACTGTTTTATAAGAATATCTCTAAATCTTTTACTTCTTTCAATAAATAAGGAATATTCTATTGCCATGACTATCTTACATTGGTGGTTTCAGATTATTTAGCATCTTTAGCTTGTTCAACTTATTTTTTTTTCTTATTCTTTAGAAACAGTGTGGACAAGACAAATAATTACACAATGGTTTATCTCTGTGACCCATAGATGATTATAACACTATAGTGGTACAATTAATGGAGAAAAACATCAAAGAAAAAGGGAACACGTCCTATTACAGCTTGTTAGAACATTCTTTCTACAACATAGTTTATAGTTATTTATCCCCTGGCACAACTTAGCACTCCCAATGTCAAAGCTAAATGCAGGAAATTATTTTTTATGCTTCTATGGAAATTTTCTGCGGATAGATAGTTTATCTCAGGTAGAGGAAAGAAATATTCAATTTATTCTCTGATGATTCATTTATTTAACAGAGTTTGAAATATCAAAAAGCTGGATACATTTTAGAAAGGGTATATAATGTTGGAAAATACTATTTTTCAATGGGTAAGTTGTTTAAGAGTTGATAGTGATTTCTAACATATCTCTACTTGGTAGTGATTATATTATTGCCTTAAAATAGGTCCCAAACATTATGGGCAATGAAATTTGAATGCATTTATGATGCAGGCAGTTTTCTGAATATCAGAATTTATTTTTATATAATAAATTGGAATTAGTAATAAAATAATGCTATCAGAAGACCTTTGCAAGCACCTCAAGTTTGTTGACAGTCTCCATCTTCCTTTTGTCTGCCTACCTCCCATCCGCTGGTACTCTGTGACATCTCCACTTCTGCTCCCAAATTTATTATTTTCTTTGTTGTATGTATTTTTGGTGTTCCACTTTATCTTTTTAAGGATAGTACTCCTTTACGAATTGGTGGAGCTGCCTAAAAGTCACAGGGTATTGAAACATAGCGCTGTTCTCCTTTCAGTTCCCTCCCACTTAACCCACAAGACAAACATACACACTCAAAGACACATGAATACACACACACACACACACACACACATAATGTAGTATGATCTGTGGTTATTATTTCTCTGAACTTTTGCAATAAAGTACTGAAAATAGCATGCCTTTCTAATATATGTGCATTATATAACATGCACACAATAGCAGTAGATAGAAACATTTTTAGTACAGATAATACCTTTGCAACCGATGCAACCATAGCCTTGAATATACAGAGTTGTGTAAAACATTTGGGAAATAAATAATGTTTTCTCAAATTATTTTACAATTACCTTTTAGAATGTGTGCATTTTCTTTTCAGGCAATGAGATTTTGGAAGCGAAATTGGTAAACATGCATTACCAGTTGATGTTTGTTTTCTATAATATGTTTTCCAAGCTCATCACGATTGTTCAGGGTCTACAAATGGTTTTAGATTTTCAAATTAAAATGCGTTTGTCTGGCATTTGACCATTCTAGCAGGAACAGATTGTGCATTTTCTCAATGCTTTTCAGAATACTCAGAGTCTAACAACATAAGTAGATTCAAAGATGCTGTCTGTAAAATTGTGTTCTCTTATGAAAGAGCAAGACTAAAATAGGTAAATTATTTCAACTACCCTTAGCACTAAACTCTGCAAATAAAAAGCTTTATTCAGAAAAATTTCTAACTAAATAACTAGCATAAAGTTAAAAATATATATACATATGTATATGTTCTAGAGGAAAATGTTTGGGAGAACTCTAACACCATTCCTTTGAAGATAAGAAGGAATCCAAACCCATAGCCTGTTTTCCTTCAGGCTTTTTGGTCAATATTAGTTGTCACCATTTTCATAAATGGTTCTCTGCATGGTGAATTGAGTTAATTGTAAGCACATCCAGCTTTAAAAATTTCTGTGATTAGGTACCCATACCTTTTTGTCCAAAATTCTGAGCTATATATTTTGCTGTTAGTATTTATATCATATTTTATTACTCACAATTAGAATTTTGGTCCTGCACCTCATTCTTCTTCCATCCTAACGAATAATATATCATTGATTCTTCTTTTAAGTTCCATGAGACTTTAGATGTCTCTTAGTAACCTAGTCAATTTTAGACCTGGATACTCTTATATTGGCATTCTGTGTTATTATTGCTGCGTTATTAATTGCTTGTTTTTACCTGCTGTCTTCCAGTTCTTGTGCATCTGGTATTGTTGGTGAAGGATCATCATAGTTGGTGTCAATTCATATTTGCTACATCTCAATGTTTGCCATTGACAGATTGACTCTTTCTAATTTTTTATGCCACAATGAAAACATTATCCAAAACTGGCTTCAGTTATGGCCAGGAAGCTTGGAAAATTCTTATGGTATTGTTTTGTTTATAAAACAGATTAATAGAAAATTTATCTATTTAGTTACAAAGGCACTACTAATAAAAATGAGGATATAACATACCAATGTCTTACTGTACTAAGACCAAGTCTGAAAAAAATATTTATGCATGATAGAATTTATTCATCGCATCCATATCAAATTTCCAAATTATTCCTGAATATATTGCATCATATTCTGTAATGCATCTATTATTCATATGTCTATTTAAACTGTCTTGATACTGTATATATAATCTGGGGTACCTCCATTAAATTAAAATGGTCCATCTGCTTATTTCTTATAATGTAATATAATACAATAATGACACATTTCTCCTAGAATTAATAACAAATCATATAATTTAATCATTAAATTTTTCTATTAGGGATACTCAAACTCAGACACTTAAGAAAATTGATTATTTTTATTGACACTTTTTCTACACTGTTAATCACCTACTACCTTGTTAACTATGTTTGGAGAATAATTTGACTGAATGCTTCTTGAGCCTTATTTTTATACCTTTTGAAAAAGTAATTTCATTCTGTTTTACTTCAAAGGAAAACAGTAGATTCACACAAAGATTTTACACATGTTTATTCTTGCATTGTTTTTACTAGTAGGAATTGGAAGAATACCTGTATCCAATAGAAAAATGGTTAAATATATTATGGTTCTTTCATTTTAATGCAATTTTGTCTAGCCATTTTAAAAAGAAGTTGGGCTGAGAATTTTTAAGATTGTGGCATAGTTCCAACAATGGAGTGATGAGTTAAAAATAAAACGGAGCACAAATATGTGATACATAATATAAACATAATTGTAATAAATTAATCGCAACACTGTGAGTGTGTGTGTGTGTGTGTGTGTTAGTAGCAGTAGCACCAATAGAAGGAAATAAATAGACCACAATATTAATATTACTAATGATTATCAATATATGCTTGGATATCAGATGAATTTTAAATTTTCCTTTTTTATACTTATCTGTTTTCAATTGTTTCTACAATACTATTGTTACTTTTTTCTCATCAGTGTACAAACAAAAGATATTTAAATATAATTAAAAATTATTTCTCAGATAAAATTATCCTTACATGTAATCTCTGTGTATAATAATAATGCTTGACTTAGCATCTTCAGTGTTTTTGTAACTTCCTAAACTTTTTCATATACATCAGTTCATTTGCTTTTTCAAAATAACTCCAATAAAGGTTAGCTAGTACCCTATATTATGCACAAGAAAACTGAGACACAGACGTTCAGTGACTTTCATAGCAGAATTATAAACAGTTCTACGCTACAGAGGTCAAACTGAGTGCAAGACCCACTATGCCGTTTCACTACTCACAAGTGAATTACAGACATTCTGTACTTTTCACATAAAGTAAATGGGACACTTATTCTTTATGGTTTTTTATAAGCAAATTATTGACTTGTGTGATAATATAGAAAGGTCCTCAGTGTTCATTCATCTTATTTATCATTAATTCAATGAATCTTATTTACAACTGATTACCAGGTACTATACTCAGAGCTAATGATTCAAAGATTGCTTTAATACTTGGCCTGCCTTCACCTAATTCAGAGTCCAAAAAAGGAAAAGTTGATTTGTTATAGAAGTGATATTTGTACTAAATTTAGAAGATTTACTCAAATTATTGTTGAACACATAAATACAGAGGAGTAGATCCACTGGCCTTTACACCAAATATCCACAGTCAATTATATACCTTAAAATACTTCACCCAAAATTATATGCTAGTGTTATCTAGGGTTTAATCTCATACTCTTAACACTCAATTATTAGGTATCATTATAATAAGTATTTTACGTATGCAATAGTTCTTTAGTTTTTTTAATTAAATTTATTGGGTGACAATGGTTAGTAAAATTACATAGGTTTCAAGTGTACAATTCCGTAATACATCCTCTAGGTAGGTATCACATTGTGTGTTCACCACCCAGAGTCAATTCTCCTTCTATCACCATATACTTGATCCCCTTTTCTCTCTTCTCCCCCCTAATTCCCTTGCACATTATTATTTTATCTAAAACCTTCCTTCGGGGTCATAATTGCCTTATTTCAAACAATATGTGTAAAGGTTCCTTTAGTTTGTCTTGAAGTGGGCAGTGCTTCCGCTTCTTGTTTATCTGCAAAGATCTTTATTTTGGCATTATTTCTGAGATATTTTTGCTGTAAATACAGTTTTATTAGCCTCTTTTATGGTTCCCATTTTTACTGTTGAGTAGTAGGCTGACATTTATACGTGAGGTGTCTGATTTCTGCCGTAAGATCATGTGTGTATGTATGTGCATGCTCTGCAATTTCACTACAAGATGTAAAAGTATAAATTTATTTTTTTTTTGTATCATGACTAGATAGATAGTGTACTTGTGGTTTCATGCTTTTTATCAGTTTTGATAAATTCTATGCCATTATGTCCTTTGGCTTCCTATTAGTTCTATGCTGAGGTTTCCTTAAGGTATCTTCTAAATCTCTTTTCCTTTCTTTAATATCTTTCATATCCCTGTCACTCTGCTATTCTCTGAATAATTTCTTCAGCTCCTACTTTGGTTTATAAATTCTCGTTTTAGCCCTAAGTTGGTATTTAAATCATCTACTTTTTGTTTCTAAAATTGTATTATTTTGTACAAATGTGTATCTTTTTGTAATATGCCTATTGACACCTGGCCCCAGGTATGCTTATCACTCTCAGCTCATTTGCATGTGTTTTCATTACTAGCTCCAGTTTCAAACCTTGACTTTTTCCTTTCATCTCCCTGGCTTATTAGAGAATTCTCTTATTCTTGTGGGTGAACAAAGCCAACAAGTGTTTTATGAACAATCTGGTTGTTATGGAATTGGAGAATCCAGTAAAAGTATATTTCTGACCCATTGATAGTTTACATGTCTTTATTATATTAATGTCAATTTGATGATAGTATATATCACTAAACTTGCTCCTGAAACATTAATAATTGTCTAATTTAGAAAAAAAATATTCCTTTACAATTTATTCTCTCTTGTATCCAAATAAAAACTACCTGTCCACATACTCGCTCAAATAATTATGTTGCTGCTGATTTCTCTGTTCTAAATTCCAATATACTTTTGTAAAATAATTCTTATATATTAGACTACATTTATATAAACTACAAAAATTAGTTGTCAACAAGTTTACATTTATTTCAGCTATAATATAATGGGCTAGACCATTCTGAGGAAACAATTAAGATTTCAGGAAATAGACAGATTAGATAGAACACCTGTTGACATGAGGCAGTTCTCAAATGTCTGTCGTTAACTGCTGGTCTATACTGATCCACTGCACATTGCTTAATCTAATTTTTACATAGTCGAATTTTGCGTGTTCTATGCATTATTGATCTCTTACTCTTTTACATTAAAAAATATTCTTCTGTGTGTTTCAATTTAAAGGTTCTTCATAAATTTCTCCATATATCTTTCAATTATTTACGTAATTACTAGAGTTTTGATTGGTCCAGTGGAATTCCAGAATCCAAAAAAATAAAAACTCAAAATGTAAACATGATAAAAAAGAAATATGACTTAAAGCTATTGATAAAAGCCACCTTACTCATGGCATGGAAAAGACTAAACAAATTCTGATTGTAGGTGTCACCACACAAAACAATAGAACTGTCCAACATAAAAATATTTGCTGAAAAACACCATCTATCCATTTATCTTTATCACAGCACCTCTTTGGACCAAGAATTTCAGTAACATAAAGGTTTTTGCTTTCTAGTGGTAATATACCTAATACATTTCTACGGTAGCAATGAACAAAATATGATACTCAAGCTTCCATTATTTTCATACTGGTAAAGTGATATACAGGAAAATCTCAAAGTGGTCCCATGAAACTCTTTAAAGATCTTTGAAAATTGAAGAATTAGGTAGTTTTGTCATAAAGAAAAGCTTAAAGTAGTTTAGTTATTCGAAGATATCTTTTACTGTTCCATTTCTGTAAGCACTGGCATAAAACTCAGTTATCAAAGAAAAATATTTTATTTCCATGTTAAGTTGTATAAGAGACCATATAGATTCTTTAAAATGAAAGTTTGTCTAATTAAAAATTGAGAGAGACCATATTACCAATATACGTGCTAAATATTGCTAGGCTCTCTTATTGTAATGAGTTATTTAAGATTATGATAATGCTAAAGAAGTTTTTTCTTAAATATGTTCCACATTTTTCCAGGAACACTATAGTTTTTGATACAAAATGTGAACAATTCCTAAATTTTTCTACTGTAGATATTAATAAAAATATTTTTTATTATTTTAAGAGATTCAAGATTATTTTGTCAGGAACATTGGACAATAAGTTGTATTTAAGGAGAAAAATTATCCTTAAATATTTTAAAGGAATGAATTACAATTAAGATTTAATAAAAGAAGAATTCATTAAATTCTAAAATATGGAGATGGTTTATGATAGACATTAAATGCTTAAGATGTCTTCAAATTAGGACTCCACTACATGGATTTTGGACCCCCTGGAATTTTACATTAATCCTTTAAGACCTTGTTTATTTCTGCCTTCTCTGGTTTTCTCTATGCTAGATGATAAGGTTCCTAAGATTACATGCTTTTCAATTCATATGCAAAAGAATAGTATTTCACTTTGTTTCCAGTAAAAGTCTTAAGAGATACCCTAGTTTAGCTGCCTTGATCACATACCCAATATTGGAAGAATCACTGAGGTCAGAAGCCATAAGTAGGCTCCTTCTTAAGAGTGGACCCAGCTATCCAAGATCTACATGTATTTGAACTATTAATACAGGAAAAAAAAGAAAAACAAAAAAAGAAGGGAGAACAGATGCAGGGAAGTAGTTAATAATTGACTACAATGCCAGAGACACTAGACCATAATATATTAAATGCTTGTGATTAAGGCTACTCTACCTGGGTTGAAATCTGACTCTGCTACTTCCTACCTATGTGAACTTTCGTAATTTTTTTCTGTCTTTTTTATGCTCTGGCTTTCTCATCTTTGAAATAGAGATGATGGTGATGATGATGATGATGATGATGATGATAGTCTTAGGTTTATGTGAAGATTATTTAAATAATTAATACCAAAGAATGAAGGGAGAGAATGATTACTGAATCCCAGTAGCTGCATAGGCAGGGTCAATTGAGAGAAGTAGTGGACTTTTCTAGGTCAGCAAAATCCATCATAAGCCTTAAGTTTGAAACATAAACAATGGAATATCCTTTAGCCCTGAAAAGAAAATTATGTAATACTCAACAACATGGATGAACCTTGAGGAAATTATGCTAAGTGAAATAAGCCAGTCACAGAAAGACAAATCCTATACAATTCCACTTATATTAGGTATCTAAAATAGTCAAATTCATAAAATCAGAGAGTAGAATGGTGGTTGCTGGGGGAATCAATGGGCATAGTTTCAGTCAAACAAGATGAATAAGTTTTAGAGATATGCTGTAAAATATTGTACCTATAATTACATAGTATTGTACACTTAAAATTCTGTTAGGAGGGTAGATGTCATGTTGTGTTCTTACCACATTAAAAATGCAGCAATGAATTATAAATTTTTGTCAGTTACATAAATGGGTTAACCCAGGACTTCCTAAATCCCTTGACCACTTCCTCACTTAGCATCTTCGTCTCCTGTCCACCTGAGCAAACCATACCCATTCATTCTACATAGACATCATTACTTAAAATTTTACCAACTCAGAAAACTTCTCCCAGATTTTGTTCTCTGACCTTGTACTGCAAATATACATGCTCTTAGAGTTATTCATATAGTTCTGACTTTTTCTTTTTAATTAGATGAAGGCATGCTTTCTATATTGCTAATTTCAATTCTGATGATATCTTCCAACATAACCCAATTGTACCCCTTACCATACAATGAAGGCAAATAGAGGCTGTAACTGAGAGGCAGGAATTTAGATATCTAATCTACTTTGTAAGCTGTAGAATGGCTCTGCCCAATAGAAATATAAAGTAAGCCGTCCAAGTAACTTAAAATTTTCTAGTAATCACATTAAAAGAGTAAAAAAAGGACACATATTAGGTGACCTTAATTTTAGTAGTATATTAACATAATACATGCAAAACGTTCTATATCTTCAAAGAGTACATTGTATATTTTATACTTACAGTACACCTAATTCAAACTAGACCTATTTCAGTATTTCAATATCCACGTGTGTCTGGTGGCTACCATATTGGGCAATACCTCTCTACAGGCTTGGTTTTTATATCTCCAGGTTTGGTTTCTCATCTGTAAAGTAGTAGAATTAGATTTACAGTAAGTTCCACACACCCAAAATGCCAGTGACTGAGGGAAGGCAGAAATGTATTTCTCTCTTTTGTAAACACCTGGACATATGAGTTTAAGTTTGAATATCTTGGCTGTGCTCCACAAACTTGTCAGGAAGCCAGGCCCCTTTTAGCTCACAGTTGTGCCATCTCAATGGTATGACCCTTGGCATCATTGTGAAAAATGCCAACATCTATGTTTTAGAGAGTAGGACAGAGAAAGCAAATCATAATAATGGGCCAAAGGCACACAGCAACTATCTTTCAAAGAATGTTCAAAGAAGCTGCCATGTATCATTTCTAATTATATTTCACTTGGCAGCACTTAGTTTCAGAAAATTAGTCTTTACCGTATTCAACCAGTTGTTAGCTAAACACTGTAAGTTCTGTAATTATGAAAGAAAGGAAGACATATTTGAATAAATAGCAACTCCTAACTTAGTCTTTATCTGGGGGCCCCATCCAGAAACTCAGGGTAATTGCAAGATTTGTATGTTTGGTAGACGTACCCTTGCAAGAGACTGTGAGAGGAGCCATGATGTCCCAACACTTAATATGTTGCTTTTTCCAGAAAAATTCATATGGAAATAGGGTTTGATGCAGCAATTTGATTTGGAATGTTACTATATTTGTGGCAATCCAAGATTTTGAGATGTCAGGGAACTCTAGAAGGCACACAAGCCATGTTCTAATTGCTAAGTAGGAGACTGTCTCTGCTTATTCTGTGCTGTTTGATCATATATCATGGAACCCCAGGGAACTTCCATACTATACTGTAGATTATTTTTAAGCTTCAGGGGAAAAATAGCCATCAATTCTATTAAAACTTTTCAAATTTGTGCCACTGGTATTCTTTACAAATGCTTTTGTTCAATCAAACTTATTAAATCTTTTTATTTTGGATTCTGTTACATCTCTTGCCATATATACATATATATGTGTGTATGTGTGTGTGTGTGTGTGTGTGTGTGTGTATATATATATATATATATATCTTCTTCATATGTCATCTTAACACGTGCTATCTAATATTCTTTCTTTGCAAATGAATGTGATTAAGCATTTTGTATAGTACATAAGTGATGTTATGAACAGGAAGATATGTGAGAAAATATACAAACCTTTCCTAAACTTTCATTTTGTGGCCAAATGTGCAAGTGTTTAGAGAGGTCAAAAAAAAAATCTTTTATTTTGAAGCTTATCAGCATTCTCAACATCTCTTCAGCAGGTTTCTTAATTTATTCTTTTGTGATCGAAAGCCAACTCTTTCAACTTTATGTGCTGAGTTACTTTATAAATCATTAATGTTCTCACTGCCTGACTAAACACTTCAGTTCCTCAAAAAAATTTGATCATGCCAGCAATACTTTCTCTGTTAGTACTGCTCCCTTTAGGAATACTCTCAGATTGAATTAAGCAACTTCTTAATGGTGGTTTAGCTACAAATCCACCTCTTTGTTAACTAAATGGAAAATAATTCAGGAGGGAAATAGACAAAATTGACAATTGACCCTCTAGGACTTTCTCAACAGAAGCATATTTTGGAAGAATTAAACCATATTGAAAATAATCTAGAATTTGCTTCTACTTAAACAAATTTTTATCTGTGACGTTTACCTGTTTGTGCTATAAGGAGAAAAAAACAAATAAAGGAGGTGAATTTATCTGCCTTACCTACACATCTATCTATGATTGTTTATTAAACCAATAATAAAGGCAGAATAAATACATAGAGTATGGCAGAAAAAAATCAATCATGACTTAATTAACTAATGACTGATATTACAATTTTGATGTATGTTTTCTATTGTTCATTATTAATAATAGTTTTAAATAAGTATTAAATAGTTGTGGTCAGAATCTAACACTTAAGAATATTGTTTTCTATTTAAATTTGTTTCAAAGAATATTTTTTGTCCCTCCGTTTTCAAAGTCTCCATATTTAATATGCTGCTCAGTATTAGATTGAGAGAATGTAGCATAATTTGTTTCCTAATTGATAAAAATTCAATTGGTACCGAATTTTTGATACTTAATACTATAATGAACATCATTTTTTCAAATATGTTAGATTATTTTGTTAATATATTTTTCAATTAAATGGAATAAATATATATTTAACACTTGTCTTATATTACTGAACTTCTTTTTTTTCCAAAATATTTTCAGTATTTACAATGAGGCGTCCCTCCATAAAATTAGGCATAATTATTTGCAAGTGCAATAAAATGCTAGCTTATCGGGCTTATTGTTAAGTAAATATTTTTGTTTCTGATTAAAATTTTCTGTTTCTTGGTAATATTTCCTTTTTATAAACCTTGCATTTCATTGTCCATGAAACTTACATTTCTAAATTAATATATGAGCTCTTTGTATGTCATATTATGGCATAAAATTTCACAGATATTTGTCACACTATATTTTGGTCATGTTTTTGTTCTTTTGTATTTGTTTCCTTTTCCATATTAAAGTCCTTTAATTTTAAGAAATAATGTATATCTATAGCTTCTTTGTCATTACTTACAGAGTATACTTTGACATTTATTCTTTCTTTATAAATGATCCAAAATAATTGAATAATTTTATCCTCCTTAAACTATCTTAACCGTTTCAAAATCAAATCTAGTTCACTTGGTATTCTTGACGTATGTAT
This sequence comes from Rhinolophus sinicus, assembly GCF_036562045.2. Lineage (NCBI taxonomy): Eukaryota > Metazoa > Chordata > Mammalia > Chiroptera > Rhinolophidae > Rhinolophus > Rhinolophus sinicus. The sequence goes on from NC_133751.1 coordinate 93,020,957, forward strand.
GGGGGAAGTGTGCATCTACATAATTTTTCTTCTAAATTTGTCTAATTCTTAAATTACTACTATTAAACTGCAAAAGAGATGATGAATCCATCCATCATCCATCCAATCATTTCTTAATTCAGTCTTTCTTAAAATATATTTTTGAATGACTATTCCAAGTTTTTTTTTATTATGAGAATTATATGTCATTTTGAATCATTACTTTTTTTATTTGAGAAAGTATAGTTTATTAGTTGGAAGCAAATGAGGATACAACAGGAGACCTATTTTAGGTATGAGTGATGGTGCTTAAAGCTATACTTCTCCGTGGCAGTGCTGTGATGAAGTTGGTATCTGTGTGGAGCTAGTGGTCGCTAGTATTTCTGGTGCTGTTGTGTAGCTTCACTTGTTATTATTTGTTCTAGTCTTCAATAAAATGAGAAAGCAGATAGTTAAATCAAGTCAGCCCTATTCTGCTGTTATCCATATAGTGTCGCCATCGACAGTGGTTTTTGAGGATATTAAGGCTTTGGCTAGGTCATGGGTGCTGTGGACATAAACGATATTTGGGCTCCCATTTCTTTTTTCTTTTTTTCCTTTTTTGACTTTTTGTACTATTTATTTTTCCTTAGTTGTACATTTTAAAAATATAATATTGTAATTGCTAATATATTTTTGTTTGCACTTGCCAACATACCCTTACCCATCTTTTTAATTTTTAATTTTTTTATTATTACTTTTAGGTTTACAAAACAACACAATGATTAGACATTTACATACCTCATAAAGTGATAACCACAAGTCTACTACCCTTCTGACATTGTACATAGTTGTTGCAATACCATTAACTATATTCTTTATGTTGTACTTTACATCCTGTGACTCTCTCTCCCTTCCTCCCTCCCCCTCCCCTTCCCCTCCCCTCCCCCTCCCTCCTTCCCTCCCTCCCTCCCTCTCTTTCTCTCTCTCTCTCTCTCTCTATATATATATATACATATATATATATAATTATAGTTGACATTCAATATTATATTAGTTTCAGGTGTATAGCGCAGTGGTTAAGCATTTATATAATCCATGAAATGGTCCTCCTAATAAGTCTATTACCCATCTGACAACATACATAGTCTTTACAACATTATTGACCATATTCCCCGTATTGTATTTCACATTCCTGTGACTATTTTGTGACTACCTATTTGTACTTCATAATCCCTTCCCCTTTCTCACCCAGCCCCCAGCTACCCTCCCTTCTAGCAACCATCAGTGTGTTCTCTATATCTATGAGTCTATTTCTGTTTGTTTATTCTGTTCTTTAGATTCCACATATAAGTGAAATAATATGGTATTTGTCTTAGTCTGACATATTTCACTTAGTGTAATGTCCTTTAGGTCCATCCATGTTATTGCAAATGGTAAGATTTTGTTCTTTTTCTATGGCAGAGTAATACTCCATTGTATAAATGTATCACTGTTGTTCTATTCAATCATCTCTTGATATGGACATTTCGGTTGTTTCCATATCTTGGCTATTGTGAATAGCCCTAGAGTAAACATAAAGGTTCATATAGTTTTTTGAACTAGTGCTTTGGATTTCTTTGGATAAATACCCAGAAGTGGAATTGCTGGGTCATAAGGTAGTTCTATTTTTATTTTTTGAGGAAACTCCACACTGTTTTCCATAGTGGCTGCACCAATTGGCAATCTCACCAACAGTGCACAAGGCTTCCCTTTCCTCCATATCCTCACCAACACCTGTTTGTTGATTTATTGATGATAGCCATTCTGACAGGAGTAAGGTGGTTTCTCATTGTGGTTTTTATTTGTGTTTCTCTGATAATTAGTGATGTTGAGCATTTTTTCATATGTCTATAGGCCATCTGTATGTCATCTTTGGAGAAATGTCTATACAGGTCCTCTGTCCATTTTTTAATTGGATTGTTTGTTTTTTGTGTGTTCAGTTGTATGTATTTTTGATAAATTTTTTATATTAGCCCATTATCAGATGTATCATTGGCAAACATCTTCTACCATTCAGTAGGATGTCTTTTTGTTTGTTGATGGTTTCCTTTGCTGTGAAAAAGCTTTTTAGTTTGAGGTAGTCCCATTTGTTTATTTTTTTTCTTTTGTTTCCCTTGCCCAAGGAGATATATCAGTAAAATATTACTAAGGTTACTGACTGAGAGTTTATTTCCTATATTTTCTTCCAGAAGTTTTATAGTATTGGAACTTACATTTAAGTGTTTAACCCATTTTGAGTTTATTCTTGAATATGATATAAGAAAGTGGTCTAGTTTCATTTTGTTTTGCATGTATCTGTCCAGTTTTCCAGACAGTCTGTTCTTCCTGGGTTTGTATGTCTTTTTCCTTCATCAGGTTAGTGAAGTGTTCAGTCATTATTTCTTCAAATTGGTTCTCGGTCCCTTGCTCCCTCTCTTCTTCTTCTGGTGCTCCCATGATGGTAATGTTGTTACGTTTGATGTTGTAAAGTTATCCCACAGGTCCCTTAAACTATCATTGTTTATTTTTTTATTCTTTTTTTTCTTTTTGTTTATCTGATTGGATGTTTTCTGCTCCCTTGTCTTCTAAATTGCTGATTTAATCTTCTGCTTCTCCTAATCTGTTAATTCCTTCTAGTGTATTCTTCATTTCAGTTATTATATTCTTTATTTCTGACTGGTTATTTTCTGTGGGTTCTATGTCCTTCTTTATGCTTACTATCTGTTTATTGAAATTCTCACTAAGTTCCTTACGCATCTTTATAACCAGTGTTTTAAACTCTGTCTCTGGTAGGTTGGCTGTCTCCATTTCATTTAGTTCTAGTTCTGGAGGTTTCTCCTATTCTTTTATTAGGGACATATTTCTTTGTTTCTCATTCTGGTTCTCTCTCTGTGTTTGCTTTTATGTATTAGGTAGGTCTCCTATGTCTCTTAGTCTTTGCTGGGTGGCTTTATGTGGTACATGTCTTGTGTGGTCCAATGGTATAGTGTCCCTGGTCTCCTGTTCGTGGGTTTGAGGAGTGTCCCTTGAGTGTGTTCTCCTGTTGTGCCCTGTTTCTCTGAAAGTAAGACCTAGCCGGACCATCAGCTCTAATGCGTCTTTTGGAGCAAACATTAGTATAAGACCGGGTCTTATATTAATTTTTGCTCCAAAAGACGCATTAGAGCTGATGGTCTGGCTTGGTCTTATTTTCAGAGAAACACAGTAGTTGAATGTTGATTACTTTTGTCACATCAGTGTGTTGGATTGACTCCCAGGCTGACTGGCTGTGAGGATTGGCTATGTCCATAGTGTATGAGCTGCTGTGTGGGGGCTGAGCCCCTCAGAGGATGATTTGCCTTTGTGGGCTCTTGTGCCCATTGACACTACCCCCACCCCTGCTTTGGGTGTGCCGCTTATGGGACCAACCAGGCAGTGCTCCAGTGTGGTCGGTGGCTGGCCTCTCCATGTGTTTCTGGTGTCTTTTGGAAGGGTCTCCAGAACATGCCAATTTCACCCTTGCCTGTTGTGGGCCTGTGACTACCTTAGAGGAGCCACAAAGTTGTATGTGGTCGGTTGCTGTCTGTGCTAGACCTGGAGGTGTGTGGGGATGGCCTCGCTGTGAACCTGGGCTGTTGACACCAATATTGGGCCCAAGGCAGCTTAGCAAAAGGCCCAAAGACCCCTTGGCCTATTTGCATCCACCCACCCCTGTAAGGTGCAGCTGTTGAAAAAGCCTTCTTAGGAGCCCCGGCCGGGCTGGTTGACTCCATGTTGAGAGTGCCCTCGATGATGCAATACTAGCTGGGCAGGGCAGGTTACCAGGATGTCACAAGACGTGGCCGGTGGTATATACAAAGTTAATGCAGGTTCAGTTTTTGTGCAAGTATCTGGCCTGTGACCACTTCACATAGTGCCGTGAGAACACCACAGCCATTCACCATTCACCTCAGGCTTGCAAATCCCCAAGAGCTGCCCAAGAGTGGCTATGGCCCAGGTTTTGGGTCACTGTTCACCACCAAAATCTCCCCTGGCTGTCACAGTCTCTCTACTGCTGTAAAAGGCTTCTGTGGCTTATGGGGTAGGGCCAGGCACACAAGCACTGAGAGTGCCCCTGGCGATGCAGCCCTAGGTGGGCAGGGTGGAGTTTTAGGGAGCGAAGGGGTGTGGGTGATTTTTTTTCTACAAAGTCAATGCAGTCTCAGCTCTCGCACAAGTGCCAGGCTGGTAACCACCCCATAAATATGCCCTAAGGACATGATGGCCAGCCACCACCTGCCTCAGGCCCACAGGTCCCTGAGAGCTGTCCAAGAGAAGCTGAGATGCAGATCTTTGGTCACTGAACCCCCCTCCCCCCATCAACAGTTTCTCAGGCCACCTCAGGCCCTCTGCTGCTACAGAAAGGCTTCTGTAGCCTTTGGGCCAGGGCCAGCAGCCCAGCAGTCAAGAGTGTCCCAAGCAATACAGTACCAGCTATGTGGGGGGCAAGAACCCTTGGCATCACCAGTGTGGTGAGCATGTGCCAATTCCACCAGACCAATATGGTCCCAGACTTGGCTCTTTGGGGAAGGGATCAACACAGAATAGATAGTGCCCTCCTGTAGACTACACCTGTGTCAGGCTCCACACAAGGGCAACAATGGCTCCTGTCCCTCCAGCCCTTACCCCACAGCCACACAATTCAGTTCTTCCCCCACATGCCTCTGGCATCCCCCGTGTCACAGCTCCCCACCACAGACCAGTGAGTCTCTGTGCAGACTCTGTAAGAGGGTATCTGGGTTTACAGCTGCATTCCATCTCCCCAGATTGGGCAGATAAATCAGCAGAGTCCTTGCTGATTTTCACTGCCAAATATTGTGGTAATTTCTCTTCTGGCACAGGAGCCCTGGGCTAGGGAGCCCAGTGTTGGAGGGACCGCCACCACTGAGTTGTCCCTCCTGGTGTTCAACCACTATCTGTGGGTTTGGGGTCAGCCCATTTTGTGTGTCCACTCCTCCTACCAGACTCGATGTGACCTGTTGTTTATGTGCTTAGTTACAGGGTTTCTGTTCAGCTAGCCTTCAGATGATTCTTGAGGTTGACTGTTCTATACTTTACCTGTAATTTTGGTGTGACCTTAGGATGCAGGACAGATAGTGTTTATGTAATCTGCCATCTTGTACCTCCATTTTGAATCGTTCTTAATCATTCAGGTAAAAAGTACCCTAGTCTACTTACCTGCCCAACACAGTTATAACTAGTTGGGTAGTCAAAATTAAGGAAACCCACATGTACCATGCTGAGAGTTCTGAGCTTTTATTTTATTTTTTTTTCTTAACATTTACCTCTTCTGTCCTCTACTTTTAGCACTTATCTATCACTAGGTCCATTGGTTCTTTGCCCAAAGAAATGAACCCAATGTCTTTTTGAGATAGTATTTGTTACCTTTTCATTTCCTAAGGAGGGATCAGAATAACTTTTAGAAAAAATAAAACAATTTGATCAATTCCTCATTCAAAACACTTGAAGGTGGTGATGACTATGTAATCTCAATCTGAAGATGTCTCTGAAACCACAACAGATGCCCCTTTTTCACTGTCACCTTGAAGTGATGTCAGCATATGAAAAGTAGAACTTGAGAAGAGCTATTACTTAGGTGCCATTGTCTTCTACTTCGGCCCTATTTTTGGAGATCAGTTTAGCGTCTCATATGTAAGGATATCATTCTTCATTTGACATAGAGATGATAAGAACACAGCATAAATGTCCAGTTACTATTTCTAATTTATTATACAAGATTCATTGCTATGGATATATTTTTATTTCCCTTTGTATACTCTATTTACATAAATCATTCACATTTATTGAGTTATAGTTCAATTCCAAAAATATCTCTTATTTTAATAAAATTTATTGTTTATATCTGATCAGCAGTAAAAATAGGTTCTCAGTTTAGTATAACAAGATTCTTAATACAAATAAGCAATTAGTAAAAGCAATAATGTCCAGAGCAGGGAGACACTGAACATGCAAGACCTTGGGAACTAGCTAAAGGGATTGTCCTTTAGGAAAAGTTAAAAGTTATACTATTTATCAGAATATCAAAAATATATAAATATACTCACATAATATTTCAGTGACCACAAAAAGCAAATCTCTGCTAATTTATTTTCATTCTAATATTCAAGGAAGTAGGTAATGTCAGTTCTAAAGTACAAATATCTGTCAAATGACACATGGATGCTGTTTTTTCTTAAATATTTAAGTAGAGAAGAAAATATCCCCAACCATATACACTTAAATATTATTGAAACTAAACTCTCCATAATAAAATTATTTACCCATCAGTGTTTTCTATTATAAACACAATTACAGCATAAATTGTCGTGTGTGTGTGTGTGTGTGTGTGTGTGTGTGTGTGTGTGTTTTGGGTTTTTTCTGTTGTTGTTGCTGTTGTTAATAAAATCAATGAGAGAAAGCCACTGTTTCAAAGGGGTATTTTAAATGGATATTCAATAGTACACATTGGATTACTATAATTAAATTGGAATTCAAACTAAAGTTCTTATATTTCTGAATCAAACAGAGTGAGGCAAGCTGGTGTTTGCAGTGCCCCACATATCCAAAGGATTGCTTTAATGCTGCATTGACTTGCGCTATAAATAGCTTAAGTATTTTATTGGTTTCATTTTAAATATTTTTGCTTTTCATAAGAAAATACAATATTAACTATTTTTCAAATGTTCATTTTTTACCCTATCTGCTTCAAATCTCTGAACACAACATTACAAATTGCTAGCATGTCTCAGATTTTATCGCCTTCCTTCTCCCCCTGGAGATAATCGGTATACTGACTGTTCCTACAGTTTTAAAAAAAAATGTTTTTCCTGTGGTTTTAAAGTAACTTATTTTCTTCCAATAAGATAAAATTATCTATATTTGTATTATTTTCATAAAACAAAATCCTAGAATAAAGATTACATGGTCAAAGTTTGTAAAATGTTTTAAGCCTTTAATCTTTATTACAAAGTTGTTTTTCTAATTTTTTATTCTCTAGGATTTTCCTGGTTATGTTTCTAAACACACGTTAATATGAAGAAATTGTTCATATGTACTAGATGTTCTTAGAAATATTGCTAATAGTACATTACCTAAGGTAAATGCATGTAGTCTCAAAAAGATAGACCTGATACATACCCAACTATATATATGAGTATAAAAATTTACAAATCTCCCTTCAAACATTACTACAATGATAATATTTGAAAGTAACTTCTACTTTTCCTTCTTTTCAATTTTAAGTTGATGAACAAAATTATGAGCCATTTATTTTGTTAGTTTAAAGCATTTTGTTTTAGACAGAAGGAGAACCATTAAAACAGAACAGTACAGCAAAGCTGATCTTTAGATAGGGCCGAGTGGGTAGTAAACCTATTTTCAGCCTGTCATGAGACATATCGCTGTGTCACCAATAAATCTGGTTTCAAAGTTCTTAAACTTTGTCAAGACACTATAAAAATGTAGACATAGCAAAGAGAGGTAAGTAAACAGGTTATTTTTGTACTCTGTGGCTGATATATTATTTGTAAAAAAAAAAAAAAAACAGATGCTTAATATATATCTTGCTATCAAAATGACTTATGTCTCACTAAGTCATTTTTATTTCATTTAAATAGCTAGATTGGATTTGTACATTCTTCCAAAAAATTTCAGTGCTTTTTCTTTTTTTTTTTTTCCTGAAGGTTTTCTGCATCTTAAAGAAAAATATTCTTTGGTGTTTGAATGATTACATAGAAGTTGTTTTAAGTCGTTATTTCAGAGTCCAATTTTGGCTTCTGCTTACTGTCAAAACTTCTTTATTAATGATGGCAGTCCAAATTCAAAATTTTGCAATGTCCAAAAGTTTTAGAAACAAAAAATGGTCTAAATTTTGATGAAACATAATGGAATTTGGGTGCCTGCTCTCCCATGTCATCACATCTCCTGCTCTGAGTTCAGCTTGGAAAGTTTCTCTGCTTTTGAGGATTTATGTGATTAGATTAGGTTCACCTGGATAATTTAGGAAAAGCTCTCTATCTCAAAGTCCTTAACCTTAATCACATCTGCAAACTCCTTTTTTCCATATATGGGAACATATTAACAGGTTCCATGGAAGAGGACACAGACAATTTTGGTAAATCAGCATTCTTCCTGCCATTAGAGGCTTTGTAAAAGTATTTGGGAAAGAGCAGGACAAACAGGTAGTGATACAATTTTGCCAGAATACAAATAAAATGTTGATTAATGGCAGATGATGTTTATTTTTTCATTTTTAAAATATATATTTTTTTATTTTAGTTACACTTGACATACACTATTATATTAGTTTCAGGTGCATAACATAGTGATTAGGCATTTATATAATTTACAAAGTGATCGCCCTGATAAATCTAGTACCTGTCTGACACCATACATACTTATTATATTATTATTGACTATATTCCTGATGCTGTACTGTACAGTGCCTTGAATATTTAGTAACTAACAATTTGTAATTCTTAATCTATTCCCCCTTTTCACCCACCTCCCCCAACCCTTCTCCCATCTGTCAACCATCAGTATGTTCTCTGTATCTATGAGTTTCTTTCTGTTTTGTTTGTTTTGTTCTTTAGATTCCACATATAAGTGAAATTATATACCATATGTCTTTCTCTGTCTGACTTACTCCACTCAGCACAATACCCTGTAAGCCTACCCATGTTGTTGCAAATGGCAAGATTTCATACTTTTTTATGGCTGAGTAATACTCCATTGTACCACCTCTTCTTTATTCATTCATCCATTGATGGACACCCAGGTTGCCTCCATGTCTTAGCTACTGTAAATAATGCTACAGTGAACATTTGGATGCACATGTTCCTTTAAAGTAGTGTTTTGGGATTTCTTTGGATAAATAACCAAAAGTGGGATATTTGGGTCTTTCTTTGTCTCTTGCTGTAAGCTTTGTTTTATGGTCTATTTTGTCTGGTATAAGTATGACTACCCCAGCTTTTTTTTTTTGCTTTTTTTTTTTTTTTTCCATTTTCATGAACTGTATTTTTCCATCCCTTTACTCTCAGTCTGTGTGTATGTTTCAATCTGAAGTGAGTCACTTGTACTCAGCATATGAAAGGGTCTTGTTTCCTTATCCATTCAGCTACCCTATCTTTTGATTGGAGCATTTGTTCCATTTACATTTAAAGCTATTATTGATAGATACATACTTATTACCATTTTATTACTCATATTTTTTTATCTTTTTCTTCTTAAAGTGCCCCTTTAACATTTCTTGTAATACTGGTTTGGTGATGACAAACTTCTTTAGCTTTTCCTTGTCTGTGAAGCTCTTTATCTGTTCTTCCACTCTTAATGATAGCTTTGCTGGGTAGAGTAATCTTGGTTGTAGGTTCTATTTTTCTTTTGATTAAAATTTGTTGGGATGACAATGGTTACATTAAATTATATAGGTTTCAAGTGTACAATTCTATAATACATCATCTATATATTGCATTGTGTGCTCACCACCCAGAGTCAATTCTCCTATCACCATATATTTGACCCCGTTTACCCTCTTCTACCACCCTCCTCCCCCCTTACCCTCTGGTAACCACTAAACTATTGTCTGTGTCTATGAGTTTTTCTTTCTTTCTTTTGTTCCTTTGTTGCTTTCAGTTTTATATCCCACATATCAGTGAAGTCACATGGTTCTGGCCTTTTTCTGTCTGACTTATTTTCCTTAGCATAATAATTATATAATATCCATAGATTCAGAAAAAGCATTTCACAAGATACCACACCCATTTGTGATTAAAATATTTAATAAAATGGGTATAGAAGGAAAATACCTTAACATAATAAAGGCCATATATGACAAACCCTCAGCTAATGTCATAATTAACAGTAAAAAACTGAAGCCCTTTGCTCTACGTTCAGGAACACGACAGGGCTGTCCCTTATAACCTCTGCTATTCAACATAATATTGGAAGTCCTAGCCAGAGCAATCAGGCAATAGAAAGAAATGAAAGGCATCCAAATTGGGAATGAAGAAGTTAAATTGTCACTCTTTGCAGATGACATGATACTATATACATAAAAACCTAAAGACTCCACCAAAAAGCTGTTAGAAGCAATAGACAAATACAGTAAAGTTGCCAGCTACAAAATCAACATACAAAATTCCATTGCATTCCTATATACTAACAATGAAATCTCAGAAAAAGAAATTTAAAAAAATTCATCTTTGCAATTGCAGCAAAAATAATAAAATACCTAGGAATAAACTTAACCAAGGGTATTTTTGGTTTTACTGAAAAGTAAGTGATGTGCATGACTGTATGTTTAAGGTGTACAATACGATGAGTTGACTCACATATATAATGAAATGAGTACCACAATAGGTTCAACTAACATCCATCTTCTTACATAGACACAATAAAAATAAAGAAAAAAAGAAAACAAAGGGAAAAATATTTTTTCCTTGTAGTGAGAACTCTTAAGATTTACTCTCTTAACAACTTCTCTACACATCATAGAGCAGTGTTAGCTATAGTCAGCATGTTGTACATTATGTCCCTGAAATTTGTCTTACAATTTGAACTTTATACCTTTGCCCACCTTTCAATTTGCCCTCCCCGAAGCTTCCATCATGGATAACTACAAGTCTGATCTCTTTTTCTATGAGTTTGTTTTCTTTTGTTTTTCAAATTCCACATATAAGTGAGATTATGTCTTTCTCTATCTGACTTATTTCACACAGCATAATACCTTCAAGGTTCATCCATGTTGTCACAAATGGTAGGAGTTCCTTTTATTTTTTAGCTGAATAATATTTCATTATATATGCCACATCTAATTGATACATTCATCCATCAATGGACACTTAGGTTGTTTTCTGTGTCTTGGCTATTTCAAATAATGCTGCTATGAACATGGTGGTATAGATCATAAACATTATGAAGTATCTCTAAATTCTTTAAAAATCTAAAAATATAAAGAAATGTAAGAGATGCAGTTATGCCCATGTAAGATGTGTAATAAGTAATAAACTGGTTCTATTTTTCTTCTTTACTATTTAAAGTATACACTATAACCTTCCTCTGTATTTTGGTGTGTGTGTGTGTACATAAAAAAGTAGACCATGTTTGGGAGAACTACTTTTCTTTTATTGATGATTGACATTAAAGGAACAAGAACAGCATTTTCTGTACAAATAATGAAGAATGAAACCATTTATTCCCATATTGACTGTTATTAGATGGATCTGATCTCTGATTCCAGCAACTTATGGGGAAGAATTGTGTCCATAACCTATCTCCACTAATGCTCACCTCCTTTGAGCCATTTCTTGGTGAATTAACCAGCCAGGTTAAAATAGGTAAGAGCAGAAATTGGAGAAAGCCTATGCTTTTATTGGAAATCATGTGCCTGTTTCATGTTTCATATGAGGTAGCCACTACCATTGTTCAAACGCTGTTCTTTTTAGTTTTTTAATTGCAGAAAGTATATGAGTCGTGTAAGTTTTTGAGCTGAAAATGCTAATGACTAGGGTATGAAAATTAGTACGTTGGATTTTTTTCCCTCCATGGAAAATAAGTTTCTGGAGAGTGATTTTATCTATTCTTGATGCCCTTAGGAATTTGTATGTTTAATTGAAGATATAGTATTATTATTTATTACATAGAAACTATAGAAGAATATACAATGCCTGAAGCAGAGACTTACTTTTAAAGAAGAAAATTACAATTTCTTGGTTTGGTCCATGTTCTGCTAAATGCTTAATATATAAAAGCCTCAAAGTTTGAAATTTAAAATAGTGTTAAGATAAAAGTGATTTATACGTGCAATAACAATATAATACAAGAGTAAACTATTCATGTTTTACTTCCAGCAGGCACACAGATTCAATCAAATCAAAATATAACATACCATTCTTGATAAAGTGAAGATCTGTTTTCATGATTTTGAAGGATATCCTTTCTCGCTTGTCGGTGAAAATTCTATAAGTGAGATCCTTATTTGTATTTGAAGGAGTCAAGAAAAAGCCAAGTGCCCATGGAATAAGTCTGTCAAATCTCCAAGGCTCCATGTCTCCTTTGAAAGGGGTTTAGGCTTTAAACATACACTTTTCCTTACTTCCCCACCTTCCAGTCCTATCTGCCACAACACCAGCAAAATAAGATGATCATAGCCTTTATACCTCCGATGCCGTTTACTCGATCCCAGTTTGTACCTTTATATCACTCTGTATGTGCCATATGACTTCACAATTTCCTATTCTTCTCCTATCTCCCATTCATTTCCAACTTCTGGATTCCTTTCACAATGGCCTCTGGCACTTTTTTCTCGTTGTTAACAATACTCTCTATATAATCAACTGCTTTTCGGAAAGATCATTTTACTTTCTAGTTGTAGTTGGAATGTGGATATTCCCTGGGGTCATTCAAACGGGCTGTTTGTCTTCAGTCCTACACCTCTCCTATCAGTGAGCTTGGAGGTAATGTAAGGGTCCTTTTTGCTGTTCTTTGGCCCTTTTAAAGCTGTCCCTATCTATATCTTTGAATCACATGTGTTCGTACCATCTGTTACTCTTTTGTCAGTTATCTGTCAGTCCTCCTCCCTTCTTGAAGATTTTTGCACCTCATTGTAAGTCTTTCTTATTCTGATCCATCACTACCATTAGTGATTTGGGAATCGGCATAAATAAGGGACTCTTCTGACACACTGTCCTCTGACCTTCTTGAACTCATATCCTGCAAAGATCTAGCTTGTGCAGCACCCAGCTACTATCTTCCTGTCATTATGAATAACTAATTCAATAACTTTAACTTCTAGCATCTCACTTTCTGGCCACCATTTGAGCCATTTCTATCTCAGTTTCTCAGTTATCTCAAAACCATAAATTCACTGACCCTCAGGGACTTCATGCTCTTACTTTTAAAATGTTTCACCCTCCTCATCCTCATACATTTATTCCCTCTTTGCCTTGGTTATTTTCTGGAGTCCATCATTACAATGCATATACTCTCAACTCCTTTGCCTCTTTCTCCCTTACATAAAAATGAGCCCATGTTAAGTACAACTGTCCCACTCTGCATCAGTTGAATGTGACTGGGAAAGATACACATTCAATTAACTGTGCCCCATTTATGGTTATTAATATAAAGTAGGCACTTTTTTTTGGACCAAATTTATGGACCAAAAATCATAATTATTTTTCTAGTTTATTTACTCCATTTTTTCTGTTCTATCTCATGTCTTTTCCTATCTTACCCAATGCTTCATACCCTTCTTTAGTCTCAGATGGTAATCTTATTTCTTATGGAACAATCAGGAGAAAATTCCCACTAGCACTCACCAGCATATCTATACATGTACTAGCATCTGTTTCTTTGTTCTTTGGCATTCTTTCTGTTAAACAGATGACCTAACCATGTGTGTAGTCATTAATTCTGTTTTCCAAGGATTCAGTTATTCCTCCCTTAGGCACATGGTGACACTGCATTCCCCTTAGAGATGGGTGGGTCCATGAGTTAGATGCCTCCAATGGGAATAGAACTCTAAGTTAATGGTGATGTGTTCTTAGAATATTGAAAATATGACTCCACTTTCATTTGGCTTCTTTCTTACTGCTGTGATATCAACAGTAAGATAATCATTGTTTGAAGATAATTTGTCTTTTGTTTCTGGCAACTGTTAAGAATTGTTTCACTGTAGTGTACTGAGGAATCACCCCAATAAGGCTAAGTTTGGATTACTTTTTTAAATTAGTTGGACATTTTTTATATTTTTGGTATCTTCATCATTTCTGAAAAATTTCAAGCTATTTCACTTTAAAACAATACCTTAGTCCAAATTTCTATTTCCTATTGGTTTGGAACTTCAAATAGATTTACTGTATATTTCCATACTCTGACTATCCCATTGACATATCTTTATGTTTTCCAAATATTTGTGTTTTGTTTTGGATAATGTATAATGGTTATTACCCTTTGGTGCTTTCTTCTGCTTTGTCTTTTCTGTTTTCAACTTTTATATATATATATAAATTTATATATATAAATAAAATTATATATATATGCATTTCTAGAAGTATGGGTTTGAGAAATCTTGTAATTCTATATTTCTCTATACTGTTTACTCATATTTTTAATATTTTCTATTTCATAACGATATTAAAATTCTTTCTGATGATTTCAATATCTGAGGTTTCTGCTCATTCTCAATCATGGTGCCTTCATTCTGTGTGTGTGTGTGTGTGTGTGTGTGTGTGTGTGTGTTTAATTTTAGGACTGTTTGCTTGAATTTATTTAAATTTTTTATGAAAATCCTTTGAGACCAGAAATGAAGTTGATCATTTCCAAAAATATTAATTTTTTTTCTATCATAAACTCACAATCACCAACAGCTCAGAAAGACTTTAAACTGATTTATTTTTTCAGACTATCTTTGTAGTTAATGTTCATTTCAATTAAACATACTGATGGCATTCTCATGCAGCTCGTGATTATGGGATCGCATACAATATGTTTCTTTTTCCATTCAGCACTAAGTTTGAAAGAGAAAATTTTCTTCAGATCCTTTGCAAGATGGGGGGATACTTCTGATTCACACGTTTGTTTTTCTTTCTTTCTTTTTTACTTTTATTTATTTAAGTGTGTTTTTCCAGGACCCATCAGCTCCAAGTCAAGTAGTTGTTTCAATCTAGTTATGGAGGATGCATTTCATAGTGGCTCATGTAGGGATCAAACCGGCAACTTTGTTGTTAAGAGTGCCATGCTCTAACCAACTGAGCTCACAGGCCACCCTCTGATTCACTCTTATGTTAAAAATAGTTCTTCACAATCCAACTATTATGAAGCAATACAAAATTAGTAACTTTTGGCAGATATTGGAGTTTCTCTACCTTTTCTCAGACCTATTGAATAAAATGGAAAACCAAAATCAAGTTCACAAATTTCAGCAAAAGCTTTCAATGCAAAAGCTAAATTCCCTTTTTCCTGGAGTCTTTGTGGTCTCATTTTATCTTGCATTATGGACTCAGTTTAATATTTTGTCTTTTAACATCATCTTACCTTCTGGTCTTATAACTTTCTTTTTGTGATTTTATAACTTTCTTTTGTGTTTCTAATACTTCATGCTTAATATAGTTCAATGCTATGTTGACTATGCAAAAATATAAGTATTTTTGTCTGTTAATGTATTTATCAATATAAAATATCTTCTGGTTCCATTTTCATCCCGGTTATAAATTGTTTACTATTTTTAGTGCCACTCATGATTTCTATTTGTAAGGTTTTATTTTGTATGTATTTTCCACCTTTTATTTTAAACGTTTTGTTTTCATTTGTTTTATTTCTTGAAAAAAGTGTTTGCCCAAGATTTTTGTTATTTTTTTTTAAGTTCTATTTTATAAGAAATTTAACCCATTTATAGTTATTTTAGTAAATTATATGTGTGGATTTATTTATGATATTTTCCATTTGATGTGTTTCCTATTCATCACCTTTTCCTTTTTATTTTTGCTAAATTGACCTGTTTTTTTAAATATACTTATTGATTTTGTTCCAATTGTTTGAGCATCCTGAATGCTATTTCTATTTATATGAAGTTACACTTACAACTTTAACGAACATATGTTCATGTCTATTATATCAATTCAAACAAAAGTAACTAATATACAGAGTGTGCCAAAAAATGTATATACATTTTAAGAAGGGGAAAAAACTATTAAAATTGTAATATTCAATATATATTGATAACAAAAGATGAATACAAGTCATGTGTATACATTTTTTTTTTTTTTTTGCCACCCCGGTATAAGTGTCTTAAAATGACATGGTTTTAGTACATTTAACTTTCTTTCCCCCTCATATTTCCCACCACTATCACCCAAATAAGTCATTATTTACCTTTAACTTACAAAAAAATCATTTATTAAAGTACCGTGAAAATTTCCCCATTTAAATATGGTGCTTTCATTAACTATTCTAGGACTTGATAATTTCTTCTACATTTACAACCTCAGAAATATCTGCAAAATTTCCATATTAATGTTTATAGCAATGTTTTTCATTGCCATTTGATTGTTAGCAATGTCACATAAGATACTGTATCTTTTATATGTTTTTTTTACCATGATAAAAACAATCACAAATTTGTGTTACTATCAAAAAATAGATTAATTTGTTGGAATAGGTAATACTTTAACTTTATTAATTAGTTTCATTCCCAGTAGGAATGGTAATTAATAAACCTTTGGCTTCTGTCATTGCCATATTGTGGATTATGACACAGGAACAATAGTATGAATATCAAATACTATAATAAAATTATAAACATCAGTGATAATAAAACTCTTTTTTTCTGGGAGAGAACTGTTCTCACGCTCTATCTTCCCTACTGGGTACATCAGTGTTGTAGAGTTTATTCCTAGAAAAGAACAAATTGAGATACAAAATATGATTTTAAAATTACCCTATTAGGTATATTACTTGTTAAATTGAGTTAAACTAATATGCAGAAAAGAAAAAACGTTAAATTTAAACATTTATTTAGCTTTTATTTAAACAAATATCCATCTTAAGTAAAATTTTATACAACTATAATACATCTTACAGAATCTTACAGTGAATATTGTAGCTACTCACTAATATATTTGAAAAGGGATGTCCATTACATAGTATTTAAATAAGAAAATACTTGACATAACCTAAACATTCATTAATCGAGATTAGTAAATGATGACATACTTGTAATATGGAATGCTCTATGGAATTAAAAAGAAATGAGGAAACTATAAAATAACTGATATGAAATTAATTCAAAGATATATTGTTTCAAAATGCAAGCGGTTTTTTAATAATTTAAATATTTCTCTACCCTTACATTTATAAATATAATACATTCTATACACACACAGACATATTACATAGAAAATGCTGCTTAGCTAGCGTATCAAAAAGTTATCAGTTGTTAATCAGAAGAGGTACTATAATTTGTTGGTTTCCCATGAAATGAAATGTCTATTTTGTCCTATATATATCTGTACTATTTTAATATTTTACCATGAGAATATTTTTCATGCAGTAGTTGTGTAATTAAAAAAAAAAAAAAACTTTTCAACTCACCTCTCCCAATAACATTCATTAAGTATCCATTTTATAACACTTCCCTAAATGTCTTATAAAAAGGTGTGCAACAGAGTATACAGGGTTGTATTCTAAATGATTATCAAAGCATTGGTGGCCTTGTATTCGATAGGAGCTGTAAGAGTCTTCATATTAGAACTAAGTAGGACTCCCTCTCTGAAACGATAATTACTTGTGATCTATGCCTGCGCATTTTGGTTTCATTTCTACCACATATACCCTATGCACTGGAAATCAAATTTCTTTTGTGACATTACCTAACTTCAGATAAATCAAAGAAACTACCACTAAGATATTTAAAATGTATGTTTTTCTTATTTGTGAATTCCTAAGGAATTCTAAATTTCTAAGAAATTTCTATCTGAAACAGGAATTAGAGAGTTTTAATTAACTATCTGACACTTTTTAAATAAGTACTATTAATATTCCTAAAGTATCTTCAAATTATTTTAGAGAACAACCTTCTCTAATACTTTATCAATTAGAAAATATCGATTAAGAAAGTATAGGACTAATGGGAAAACTTCAATAGCTGTTATAAATCTTTATTCATATAATGTAATAATTCCAACATGTATTGGAACTTTGTATGTGTACAGATTTTTCTAGTGATTTACATTATTAACTTACCACGTCCTCATATTAAATGCTACATGGTACATACTGCGTTTATTTCTATTATACAGATGGAAAGCCAAGGCTCAGAGAGGTTAAGTTAATCTATTTACTGTTAAGTGACCAATAAATGGTAGAGTGAGGTTTTTAACTGAGGATGTAGCTCTGGAAGCTTTTCTCTGCACCCTGACATTATGCATTATCCTCTGGGAAAAAATATCAAGAGCTAATATTTATTGAATTCTTATTATGAAAAGTCACTTTGCAAAGGACTTTAAGTATAATGTTTATTGACATGTAACAATCTACCACAAATTTAGCAGTTTAAAACAATGCATATTTTTTATGACAGTGTCTCTGTGGCTCAGGAGTCCAGCCATGGCTTAGCAAGGTCTGCTGCTTAGAATCTCACAAGGCAGGAATCAAGGTGTTGGTCTGGCTCTGTTCTAACCTAGATGCTCACCTGGGGATGAACCCACTCTCAAGTTCACAGTCTGTTGGTTGTCAGGGTTGATTTCCTTGTGATTGTAGGACTAAGGGTCTTGGCTTCTTGTCGGCTACTCAGCTTCTACAGGCCAGCCACAGTTACTAGATGGCACCTGCACTAATAGCAGAGACCATGTAGGTTTCTTAACATGGCTGCTTCATCAAACCAGCAAGGAGATTCTCTTGAACAAATTGGCTAGAAAGACAGAGTCTTACATGTTGTTATATAATCATGGGGGTGACATCCCTTCACTTTTGCCATATTGTATTGGTTAAAATCAAGTCCAGATTCTGATCACACTGGGGTGGGGGGAGCAGGTTACACAATGGCATGACCTTCCGGAGTTGGGAATTATGGGAGGGTCAACTGAGAGTCTGTCCATCACAGTGTGCCCTCTGGACCAAAATGACTCACATCTCTCTCCCATCCCAAATACACTCTTCCCTTCCCAAAAGTCCCTAAGAGTCTCATCGCATTATAGTATTTGATCAAAGTCCGAAAATCTCAAGTCAGGTTATGGCGTGGATGAGGTCCTTTAGGTGTGGTTCTTCTTGATGGTGGTCAGATGCTAAGCTAACCCCCCATCCTCTCTACCCTGGATGTGCATGCCCTTATGCAATCATCCCCTCTTGAATAGGAGCAGGGCCTGTAACTTCTAAACAATAAATTATGGAAAAGATGATGAAATGGTAATACCAAGATTGCATTGCATGATTTAAGACTATCTAGCTGGGAAACTTGCTCTAGAGATTTTCTCTCCCTAGCTATGTTAAAAAAAGAGAGAGGCCATGTTGAGAGACCTATGTGATAAGACACTGAAAGCAGCCAAACAACAGCCAGCTGAGGGCAGTTCTCAAATAGTAGGCAGCGTGAAGCCAGGGCCCTCAAGGAAATGAAATTTGCAAACAACCTGAGTGAATTTAGAAGCAGAATCTTTCTCAGTTCAGCCTCCAGATTAGACTGCAGCCTGCCCGATACCTTGATTGCAGGCTCATGAAGTCCTAAGCAGAGGATGCATCTAAGCCGTGCCTCGACTCCCGATCCATGGGAATTCTGAGATAATGAAATGTTTGTTTGAAGCTGCTAAATTTGTGGTAATTTGTCACACAGGGGTAGATACAAATACAATATGTGTTAACTTCATTAATTCACACAACAACCTGTAAGAATATGGTTATACCTATTTTACAGTTGCCATAACAAAGGTATAGAAAACATCTGCTTTCCTAAACTCATCTAAGCAGTTATGACAAAATGGGGATTTAAACCAATTGCCTTAGTCTAGCTTCAGAGTTTGCCTTCTTCCCCATCATACTACACAGGCTTTTCTTCTTCTTCTTCTTTTTTTTTTTTTTAATTTCATAAATATAAAAAGATCCATAGTCATTATTTTCTACTAATTTGGTATCAATCACCTGTGACTACAGTTCTTTAAGATTAAACATGTTTTTGTCCCAATTTGCTCAGCAGTCAAGAGGAATGGTTTTAAAATATTAATTACAAATTGTCTGTTTATTTTCTCTGTCAGATCCCCCTCTGTTAGGCAGTGCTGATTATTCATATATAGCTTGTTCAGGTCACCTCAGTATTTCTCTTTACCCTCCAGCTACCTGCCATTTTGTCATTTGTCTTCTCCCTTGGAAGCTGTCCAAGTGCATGGAGAGCAGGGGAAATTCAAACCAATCTTAACAGCTGCTCTTATACATGCAGCTGTGTGGGCAGAGTGACATCTTTATCATGTGTGAATTTCAATTATCTAAATGATCCTCACCCCCCCCCCCATTAAACGGAATAGTTAAATATTGGATTCAACATATTTTAGAGATATTTTTATATTCCCTAATATTTAATGCTAAGCTAATATAATTACATAAAATTTTAAAACAAAAGCAAACATGTAAATCAAAGAAAATACTCATTTTTCAGGTTTCCGCTCAATCCCTGTAGGATGTACAAACTCTTAGACACATGCTATAGTTTTCTAATGAACAAATGTACTTTTAATGGGGTTTTTTTCCATAGCTACTTGAAATTTTGGCATAAACTTGAGATTGTTAAATAGCTGTAATGATGTCAACAGGAGCTCATGCTCAACCAAATGCAAACATAATTAGAATTTAAATGCCATTTTCATTTTTTATATGCTTTTGAGCAGAAATTAATTTAAGAATATTGGCACATCAAAATTATATAAATATGTATCCATTGAGATTAACATTTTTTTCAAATAATAGCATTGCTTTGAATAATGTTTGTTTTCTGTAAATACATATAAATGTACACAGAGATATAAATATATAGATAGATGATAGATTATGGAGAGATAGATGATAGATGAATAGGTAGGTAGATAGATGATAGATAGGTAAAGTGTGTTTTTGGTAAAATGTCGGAATGTAATGCAGAAGTGTTACCTTGTACGAAAAAATACAGAATATTGTTTAAATCACTATCTGAAAGATAAAATAGTTACATATAAACAGAGTAGATCCAAATTTCATTTTGCTTTGTACAAAAAAAATTAAGTTTTACGATTACAAGAGATTATATTCAGATAGATCCTTTCGGAAGGGAGTCAGGGGAGGGGAGCAAAAGAGTATGCAACACTTGGAAAATATTTTTTTATCCAAATATAGTACAATTATGGGTTATTTTATTTTTCATTTGTTATTTTTCCCTAGTTTACAAAAATTCTTCAACAAGCATATATTAATTTATAAACCAAAAATACTATTTAACAAGACAATAGGAAGATCAAAGTGGAATGCTGGCTTAATAATAATCGCTTACATATATGAGAACAGTCAAGTGTGCTTAGTATTAAGTACCTTACAAACATTACACAATTTTCATCTTCTCAGAAACCCTCTAATGTTATTTCCATTTTCATATGAGGAAACTGAGGCTTAAAAAATAGTTTATCTGTCCAAGTTCCCAGAGTTGTCTGTCCCAACTGTATTTTCTTATTACTCTGATACTTAGTAAACACTTTAGATATTTGCTCATTGTTTCATAACTTAATACATATTTTCAGAAAATAAGTGGATTATTGTCATAGAGTTTTTGTTTATTAGTGACCGAAAGAAGTTTCTGGGGTTTTGGATTGATAAATACTAATTCCTTGTGAAGGAAATTTTAATTATTTTGGTAATTAAGGCTTCCTCTGTAGAGAAGTTGAAAGTGAGGACAGGGTTTTGTATGTGTTTGTCTTTACAGCTGAATGTACTATAATCCAGTGACTGATGTGTAGCCCACAGAATGCAGTGGAGTTGGTGTCCTCAGTTCCTGAAGGGGACTTTATCTTCTGAGGAAAAGAATAAATATCTTCAAATGCAGGGAATGGGACTGCTGTTAACAAGACCTTGCCTCAGAAATAGGTTCAATAAAAAGTCAAATATGCCCTAAACCAAGAAAACCTTAAATTGAGTGTTGCATTTCGCAAATAAAAAACCAAATTCCCTACCTAATATAATTTCCACAAACAAAGCCCTTTCTCCAAGCACTCAACTACTTTGCCTCCCAAACAGTAACTCCAGGATCAAAGGAAATTTGGCTGGTTCTTTAGCTTAAACCATTTGAACTTATATTGACAATAACCGCATTCATTATTACTCTACCTGAATTAGCCTCTGTCTGTAAGTTACCCATGATACGATACCTGACCTATGTAAGCCAGTTCTAGGACATCAAATCTTCACATTTCTTTGTGTGTTCATTACGATACAAAAATTTTACATACATTTCTACACACATATAAAATATTCATATTTTCTCCTCAAGGGAATTATTGATGGACATATATAAATTATTACTTCATGATTACAACAATGTTATCACTAATTGTTAAATCTGCCATTTGGCAAAAATATTAAATAAGAAATTTAAAGTTGTTACATGACACAACAGAACTGTCTTTGCTTTTGAAAATAATCCCATCATTATTCCCTTTTAGATATAAAGTAACTAGCTTTCAGGCAGATGGGAAACAGGAAGGGATGAAATATTCTGTGATGGTTTGAATGCCCATGAGCATCAGCAGCTATGAAAACTAGTAATGAAGCATTTGGACCTTATTTGGCATTGCTCGCTGTTGAGAGGATTTTCCTGCAAACGATCAGCTGTTTGATGACTTCCACAGGCGATCTCTTTGACCTCTCCATTTCGGCATCTACATGCTGTTGAAATTGATGTTTTACCTTCAGCATGGCACAGTGCCCTAGTGACAGATGGGCCCAGGTGTTAGCATGGCACAGAGAAAATATTGTCATTACATTCAAGTATTAGGTAGTAGATTTCTTTCCTTGAGTGTCACACTGAAGTTTGTGAAGAAACTTCATCCTTGTGAGGACTAATAGTAGGCATTGTGCAGGATGTCATACTGGTTGAAGGCTATGAGAGGGAACAACTATAAAATTATTGATAAGATATTTTTATATCCCTAAATTTGAAAGTATGATAGTATAATGAATTATCCCAAGGTCAGTCCCCCACGAAAAAGATGTAAAAATGATTTATATCTATTCCAAAATGTATCTTATGTGCTTTAGTTTCAAGATTTGTTAGAATGCAGATCTTTTTTGGGTTAAATGAAATCTAAGAAATGAATTTATTGGATGGCTTATTAATGAGGAAATCAATGTTAAAATTCTGTCTAAAGACAGAGGGAGATGCATGAACTAGCTTTCCAAATGAAGACTGTATCTTTAACTGAAATAGTCTTTAAAGACTAACAGGGAGAACATTCTCCTAAGTCGTTTTTCATTATGACTAAAGAGTACCCCAGCTGTGTCACTGGTCAAGTTAAAAGGTGTTAGTGTGTGCAACTTTTAAATAAGGGTAGTCAATGAAAGTGAACAATTCGGTCAGAAATTTGGCTTACTCTCTGTGCGCACTGCACTTTATTGTGGTGTTGCCAGCTTTCTCTGAATGAAAATACGAGAGCAAATTAAACAGCTTTATGACCTCACAGGGAGAACAGTTGTTCTACTGGCTTTCATACAAATGTCTAATTAATTCTTGAAGTAACCCAAATTGTTCTTTTGTGATCTATGAATGAGGATTTAAGCTAAAACCTGTGCAGAAGAAACTAAGTGAAAGGAGAATGGGGATTTCATGATTAGCTTGTAGTTCACAGTTTTGGGGACCAGCCACAATTTAGTTATTGTCCTCATTAATCTTACATTAGCAAGCTAATGAAACATTTGGGTGAATACATTATGAGTAATAAAGGCATTAATTTTATTTTTCTGAACACTCAATTATGCTAATTGGCATCTGTTATTGTTTGCTGAATACAGTTATCTATAAAAACTAAGAAAAATATAGAACACACAGATGATTTTAAATACTATCAATACAATCATTTTCTGTACTTTGTACACTTTTTTTGTGCTTCAGATACTGACCAATTTAAAAAAATGTAACCATATTTAAATTATATTTCCATTTAAGTTCACCTTATTTTATTCTTTATTTTTAAATGTTACTTGGTTGATATAACATTAACCATAAGTTTCTGTTAGAAATAAATACCTTTGTTTCATGAATTGACTAAATACAACGTGAATAGTATGCATGTAAACTATTTCTTATTTCTAAGTATGAGCTATGTAAATTTGTCAAATTCTGGATGAGTTTAGACTTCTATAAATTATCCTATTTCTAGAAGCTCAATGGGAGAATTTAGAAAATAAAAGGACTCCCTTATAAATTTTATCAGAGTTTCTTATAGTGTAGGTATTTTTTTCATGAAGTGTCTATATTTTTTTACTGTCTCTCCCTTCAGGAATGCCTCTCTTTAATGTGGAAGATTTCTATTTAAAGAAGAATTCATTTCTACAACATTTTCTTTCCTTTTCTACTGTAATGTTCTACCTCATTCATGACAAATTCAGAGACATTATATTTAAACTTTGTCTTCTAAAATAATCTATGTAATTAATTGTCTATCACCAGGTGAGCATGATTTACAGATAGTAAATCTTAAACACGGTGTATTGGTATCTCATTCCTATATCTGTCAGTATGTTGACTATTTTAATTCCATAGACCCACTTCATTGCTAATTAAGAGTTAGCTCTTCACTGCCCCCCTTCTCACAGCATATGTACACATGATATAAAATGAAGTATAGAAAGCTGATTAAACAATATGGATGAATGAGTTGGTTGTCAAAATCAAACCAATTAATTGAAGCAGTTATAGAAATCCTTCCTGTGTCTTTCTCCATGTGAATTATAGAAACAATATAGTGGAAAATATTTCAGTAAATTACTGTGCAAACCCACTCCAGGAACTTCAGTCCTAAATTATGTTGTACTATTTTTATAACTTGTTTATTTTATATATTTATCTGACTAGCCTGAATGGCTGTATGCGGCTTTCTTTCCTAATTTTAGACAGGTCACCTCAGTTGGAATGGTGAGGCTTGTATGTGCCCTGTGCTTCTAAAGTCTTACTCAAAACATGTTAGTGTTTATCTAAAATGTTGGCTTATTAAGTGAATGTGTGTCATGCATGTTATTGGCTTTTGTCAGGAAATAGAGACCAGCAGATCACTTTGATAGTTTAGCTGTGTTTGACACATTTGGCAGTGGAGTTTATAAAGTTTCCAGTGATCAGTGTTAGAGGTAAATTTTAGAGTACAAGCTGATACACCATTTTGGATGTTACCACTAATTATTTAACTGTTATACTTGTATGAATTACAGTTTTCAGATACTATTTTTTTGTATGGATAGAATTTGTGCTTAAGATGCTGGGGCCCATTCTCATGTGCAAGATCGTGAAGCATGGTTCTGTTTATGTCACTGTATGTATTTCAGGTAGGTTTAAATTTATTTTGTGTACTTCTGGGAAGTATAAAAGTCACACATTTGTGAAACTTTCTTAAACCAGCTGAATGTGAATGATAACTTATTTTTAAATTACCAGGGTATAAGTAAATCACATCTCATGAAGCTATCCTATAACTTACAGCATCTCTGTTGATAACTATGTGAATTTTTATCCTGCCTTATGAAACACCATTTTCCAAAACTTTCTCTTCTAAGTACTACCCATAAGTTTGGTTACCTTCCTCAACTTGTTATTGTTAAAAAATTGGTACCATATCCTGGAATATAAAGATACATGCTAAAATTTAAACTCTTTGAGTACTTTATATTTTGAAAGACTTTCTATTCTAAACCTCTCCCAAATAGAAGAGGTAAAATATACAAACCACCAACTTAGGTGAACAAAAATATAAAATAGTTATTTTCTCTTACTCAAGCCCCATTTTGCAAAAACTTTAAAAGTTTCTGTTAAATTTTGGAAAAATCATTTATTTCAATAGTTTCTCATTGCTTTGTGAAGTCATTGGATCATACAAGAGTTTTTTTCTCTTCCCCTTTTTTTCTTCTACTACATGTGGTAGGGATTAGCATCTCTTAAGACTACCGTGTTTCCCCGAAAATAAGACCAACTAGACAATCAGCTCTAATGTGTCTTTGGAGCAAAAGATATATAAATATAAGACCCAGTCTTATTTTACTATAATATAAGACCATGTCTAATGTAATATAATACAATATAATGTAATACAATGCAATATAACATAATATAATAATGGGTCTTATACTAATTTTTGTTCCAAAAGACGCATTAGAGTGGATTGTCTGGCTAGGTCTTATTTTCAGGGAAACAGAGTAGAATTGTATAAAAGGTGTCTATTTCTTTTTCATGGCATTTGTCCACAGTGCATCATTTGTCTCTGCTTGTTTATTTCAATCAGACTCTATTTGAAGCTGAAAAACCCAGGGCTGCTTTATACCACCCAAATTACAAAACTCAAAATCTCTTTCTTCTAAAAAAAGGAAATATCTGGGCTACCAAGTGATTCTGATATATATATATATATATATATATACACACACACACATATATGTATATATATAATATATATGGTCTTTATTTAAATATATATTTGTATTTAACATACACATATAATATGTTATAAATATATTTGTATATTTAACATACATACCGTATATATTAATGTTATATATTTATATGTCAATATACATGTGGTATATGTTATAGTTAACATACGTATATATGTCATATGTTATGAGAGAAAGAGGGAGAGATTTCATTCTAATCTAGTTAACAATCAATCTCAGGAAACTACTGAGTAAAACAAAACAACAACAAAAAACATGCTTTAAAAGTGTGATTTTTAGTTTGGAGAGCAGTCCTTTTTCATTGACAAGGACATGCTTCTCAAATGGTGGAACCCAGTTTCACCTCAGAATTTAATTTCAAACAATATCTTACACATAGAAAGTCAATTCAAAATGTGTTTATACTAAAATCTACAGTAATGGAGAAAAATAAGGCCTTGCAAATATTCTGTATTTAAGAATTTCAGTGTGTAGCTCACACGTTTTTAAAATACATTTGTCTATATCACTTGCTTGTTCACTATGTCATATAGGCTTCAATTTGTCGTCAGTCAATTTACAGAACAATTGTCCATGTTCATTCTGAAGGTGCTGTAGGAATAATTCCTGAACATAACGGAGAGTAACATGAGCATAAAAGGCATGAATTCCTAATGCAAAATATTTTCTACTTACGTTAAGTTCTCCTTATGTGAGTCCTTTTCAATTTCCAATAAAAACTAATTTTTAGAATATAATTTAATAGAAAATTTGATGTTTAATTTTAAAAAATAAGATTATAGACATAAATGGATCACTACTTTATCAAAATTCAGAAACTTTTTTTAAATTAAAGTTTATTGGGGTGACAATTGTTGGTAAAGTTACATAGATTTCAGGTGTACAATTCTGTAATACATCATCTATATCTCACATTATGTGTTCACCACCTGAGTTAGTTCTCCTTCCATCACCATATATTGGATCCCCTTTAACCTCTTCTAGAACCCCTCTCCCCCCTTACCCTCAGGTAACCACTGAATTATTGTCTATGTCTATGAGTTTTTGTTTTTCATTTGTTTGTTTTGTTCTTTTGTTGTTTTCAGTTTTATATACCACATATCAGTGAAATCATATGGTTCTCTACTTTTTCTTCTGACTTATTTCGCTTAGCATTATAATCTCAAGATCCATCCATGTTGTCACAAATGGTACTATTTCATCTTTTCTTATGGCCTAATAGTATTCCGTTGTGTATATATACCACAACTTCTTTATCCATTCATCTATCGAAAGACATTTTGTTTGTTTCCATGTCTTGGCCACTGTAAAGAAAGCTGCAATGAACATTGGAGCACATATGTCTTTATGGATAAATGTTTTCAGATTTTTTGGGTAGATACCCTGGAGAGGGATTGCTGGGTCATATGGTAATTCTATTCATAATTTTTTGAGGAAACTCAACACTGCCTTCCATAATTTTAATAAAGGGAATAAAAATACAAATGAAGTTAATACTGAAGAAGTTTCAAAACATGACGTAATAACAGTGATTGCTTCATTATAACACCACTGATAAAAATCTGATACCTTCATGTATAGGTGTCTTAATTATATGAAATTATCGATGGAACATAATAGAGCTTACTTAAATAAAGTACCTTGTTTCACTAAAAATAGTCAAAAGTTAAAAGTTTTCATGTCTTTCGAATGGTCTTAAGATCCTTTATAATTATGTTGTACAGAATTAATGTTTCAAGCAGTGCTAGTATTTTTTAAGACAACTCTTTTACAACCCAAATCCTTGTGAATCCTTTTTACATTTGGAAATATTCCAAAGTTTCAAAGAACGTTATTTAGTTATAATATGTAATAATATATTTTAACCCCAGGAAGCAATTATTTCAGCAACAGACTCGATTATGAGTTAACGACAATCATCTTTTTCTCAGTATATTATATTGAATTTGGGGTTATATGGGAAGAGACAATATTAGTATAGTATTTTTGGAGAAGTTATATTTATTAAAACGTGACATTGTATCAGAACATTTTAAACTTTCTAACATGTTTCTCTTTTAAAAGAAGATCTATTTCATTTTGCGATGTAGTGATGCGAAAATAGAAAATTAAGGAAGCTTAGGTGACATATGTCATTTAACAGACTGACACGTGTTATCTACTAACTGACAGAACACAAAAGATTTGTAACTAACAAGTCATTTCATTACTTTTACATCATTTTAGGAAAGTTTGGGTTAAATCTTTAGTAATATTGCTATTAGAATCTTCAAAATGGCTATTTGAAGTAATTGAATCATCTAAAGTCTAGAAGAAATATATTTGAATGCATGTATACAGTTAGTTCACTACTTTACTCAGAGGTGTAGTTGTCATCAAGTCATTATTAGGAGCTGAAAGTTTAACGTAATTTTTTTTAATTAGTTTTGAATTCAGAGTATCAAAATAAAAGATAGTGGAGTCACAGAAATCAAGGTGAAAGTAAAACCAGATGAGAGAGGGAATTGAATGGCTAGTAAAGTGGTAATAATGTAAAGAAATGAAATAGGGAGTTTAAGTCACACCACAGAGAAATACAGTAATCCTCCCTTATCTGAGGTTTCACTTTCCATGGTTTCAGTTACCAGCAGTTAAACCATGGTCCGAAAAAAATAAAAATAAAAGGAAAAGTCCAGAAATAAACAATTCATGTTTTATTGTGAGCCGTTCCAGGTGGCATGATGGAATCTTGTGCTGTCCCGCTCCATCCCATCCAGGATGTGAATCACCCCTTTGTCCAATGTATCCACACTGTATACACTACCTGCCTGGTATTCACTTAGTAGCCGTCTCAGTTATCAAATCAGCTGTCTCAGTAGGCAATGCTTGTGTTTAAGTAACCTTTATTTTACTTAATGATCGCCCCAAATTGCAAGAGTAGTGATGCTAGTAGCAATTCAGATATGCCAAAGAGAACCTGTAAAGTGCTTCCTTTACGTGAAAAGGTGAAAGTTCTCAACTTAATGAAGAAAGAAAAAGAACAAAAAACAAAAAAACAAAAATGGATGCTGAAATTGCTAAGCTATATGGTAAAAACAAATCTTCTAGACATGAAATTGTGAAGGGAAAATAAATTCATACTAGTTTTGCTGTTGCACGCACTGCAAAAGTGTGTGGTAAGTAACTAGTTAAGATGAAAAGTGAATTGACTTTGTGGGTGGAAAACATGAACAGAGAGAGACCACATTCACATAATTTTTATTACAGTATATTGTTATAATTGGTCTATTTTATTATTAGTTATAGTTGTTCATCTCTTACTGTGCCCAATTTATAAATTAAACTTTATTATAGGTATGTATGTATGGGAAAAAACAGTATGTATAGAGTTCAGTACTGTCAGCTGTTTCAAGCATCCATGGGGGTCTGGATATTTATTCCCCACAGATGAGGGAACTACTGTTTGGTTGACTACAAATTAGGTTGGTATTCAAGTTCTCTTGCTCTAAGTTTACTAGATTGATCACTGAAATCCAGGTGAGTTCTTTATCTTGCGTTTCTATTTCTAGGCAGATTTTATAACGTAATGTTTGTATTAGCCATTCTCAGGGAGGACTCCCAATCAGTATTATACCAGGGAATGTAAATAGTTTGTTGGCAATTTCTAAAGATTTCTCCATGAAACTGCGTCACATTATGGACAACTATGCCATATTTTTCTCTACTGTAACTTTAATGTTTTTGTTTTCTCTGATATTTTCTCAGCTTTATTTTTGAGGTATAATTGACAAACAAAATTGTCCATTATATCACTGTACTTTTCATGGAATATTTTTATAATTATTATATTAATGATAATGGCATGGATTTTCAAATAAGTAATGTACTTTCAAATAAAGTAATGTAATGGATTTTCAAATAAGTAATTATTAGAGTATGCTATGGAGTAAATAAAATCTTAGAAAACCTGGAATTCAGTAAGTGATAACCAATGTTATAAAACAGAATTATGTCCACGTTAGTGGGAATTATTTTTATATAGAAAATATCAGAATTTATTCGTTCCTACTTGTCAGAATTATATCTTCTATGTTGTAACATCAAATATATATATATATTTATAGATATATATATATATATATATATATATATATATATATATATAGAGAGAGAGAGAGAGAGAGAGAGAGAGAGAGTTTTTTTTTTTGTTTCTAGCAGTCAATGATAAGAACTGCCTTATATGCCAGGATGATTTTGCACAATTTGTTTTATCTTGCAGTTCTGCTAAAACACCATGTTATTTTCTTAGAGTCAAGACTTCCTTTCACATTCTCCCACAGGATGCTAAGTGACAATCCTATAAAGACAGTCATTCCTTTGCAGCTGTGTGGCAGCTCTGAGGGAGTTTTGTACCTCTATTCCTATTCCTTATCATTGTCCCAAGCAACCTTACTAGCTGAGAAATGATGACAGTGGTGGGGTCCCCTGAGGATCTAAGAGGCCGTGGGGAAAGGCCAGACAAGAAGAAATGTAAAAAGATGATGTTTACGAAGTCTCTTTCAAATGGCAAGTTTTTGATCCTGTAATTCTTATTATACCTGGATGAAGCCTCTTGAGTTTTGGCAGAAGCCAGCTACATTTACAAGTTAGAAACTCCATTGAAGAGAAAACTCTGGCAATCACTAATTAAAATGTGACTGAAGTTTCCCCTTCCCTCTCCCTTTTGAGATTTGATTTAAAAAACAAAAAACAAAAAAAAATGAAAAAAACAGGATTCTGATAGTTAAAAGAATGATGGTTTTATTATATGGAAAAATACTTCATTAGCAGGTATTGATTAATACAGTCAAATTACTTATAATGTAGAAAATGTTCAAGAGATTAAAGCATTTTGGAGGTTGCAATTTGGTATGAAAAGCATTGGAGATCTCAATCCTAAAAAATAATCTCAAATTCATTTTGTGCTTGCTTTGATCGTTTTTTCAATGTGAAGTTAAATCTTTCAAAGCTGCTAATTCTCATTCAAAGTGCAGAGGAGTTCCAGAGAATTTAAATCACATCTGTAAGTGTTTGTAATAGCATCCATGGTTATTTCACAGTAATTTAGAAAGGGCACTTTCAGGACGAGTGGATCATTTTAAGTATTATCATAGAAAACCTGTAAAACAGGACTGCTCTTTGCATTTTAAACTTCAGAGGCACTGCTCAGATTTGAACAGTTTTCAGCACAAGAGTATTATTGTAGTCAGGCATTGAAAGCGGCAAAAAGAAAAAAATACATAAACAAAGTACAATGAAAAATGCAGTAAAAATCATTCCACATTGTCCCTTTTCTGTAATGTTTGCTACATTCCCTGCTGTTAAACAGCCGACAGCATCTGAGTCATTTTCAAAGACATGAAATTTCAATATGTAAAATGTAATCTAGAAGACACATTGCTTCTGAACAAGGGATTTTCTTGCAGGCAAAATAGGTGTCTAAGCAATTTATGGTAAAATATTTTATGACACCGTAAAATCTGTAAATGTACACTTGTTTCTGTAAAAATGTAAAGTATAAAAGAGCGAAAGAGGGTAGGATGAAGAATGAAGGAAGACTGGTTGTTGAAGAAACAAAGGAAAATACCAGGGGTGTGGGAAGAAAAGGAAAGGGGGAAAAAGGAGGGTGAAAAGGGAAAGAAAAGAGATTAGTAGAAATGAACAGAATGACTGTTGAGTTGGATTGCAATCTTAGGAAAACACTTTAATAAGACTAAAATAACCTATAATTCAGTAGTCATGCAATATTGTAAGCTGGTTTCGTGGGAAGCAGACTCTGAGTCAGAATGCGGTGTGCTTATTAAGGTTACTTTTCACATAAACACTTGTGGAAGCCTGGGCAAAAAGAGGAGCCAATAGCTAGAAAGAACTTTATAACCTATGCAGCCATCACTCATTTGATTTTGGCCACCCTAGCAAAAGTGCATGATCTTAGACGAAGAGGATGCCTGAAATTAAGTAATTCCTGAAGGGGTTGGCAGCGGAAAGCTGTCTTCTGACAGCATTCCCAAGAGAGAGGACAAAAAGTCCTTCAACAGTGGGTCATATGGACAACAGGAACATCATAATGTCAACCAAAGTCTAGCCCTTATCTGCTCTCTCTCCTCTTTAGCAAACATTCTTAAAACAGATCCTTCAGAGTGTCTGAGGGGCTGTCTTCCTAGAGAAAATTAAAAGAGGAAGGGGAGAGTGATGCACTGCAGCCCCCAGTGCTGAAGCTTATCTTGGGTCCACAACTGATAGTTATTTTCCTTCTACTTCACTACTCATTCTGGAGTTCCTTCGTGCTTAGCCAGTATCAGACAGTCTTGGTGATTGCCTGATGGCAGGACAGTGACCTTTATCCCTGAGGGTCCAAACCCCAGGTCATAGTGCTTGTCTCAGGGTGACGTTGCTGCACTTGTCTATTTGGGACTGGAGTATCAAAGAGGCACTCAGGTGATCACCTAGTTGCTAAGCATATTTCTTCCTGCCCCTGCATGTCATAGGAAACTTTTGATATTCTGATGATCATACATGGTATAATCAACAAATATGGTGAATGTTTAAATTAAAAAAAAAATTACAGTAAAAGACACATTGCCATTAATCCCCCTCAAATTATTCCCACTCACTTTGAACACACTTATCCCATCGTTCTTGTACTTTCTGAAGCAGTTCTGGAAGTCCTCTTTCGTGAGTGTCTTTAGTTGCACTGTAGTGGCTGCTTCGATGTCCTGAATCGATTCAAAACATTTACCTTGGTCATTTTGACTTTGGGGAAGAGCCAGAAGTCGTATGGTGCCAGCCAGATCTTGTGAATAAGGTCGATAAGGACACACCATAGTGTTTTTATTTGACAGAAATTGCCATACCAGAAACGATGTGTGACACAGAGCCTTTCCGTGGTGATCACAAAATACTGAGTAACATCCAATG
This sequence comes from Rhinolophus sinicus, assembly GCF_036562045.2. NCBI lineage: Eukaryota > Metazoa > Chordata > Mammalia > Chiroptera > Rhinolophidae > Rhinolophus > Rhinolophus sinicus. The sequence continues at coordinate 93,054,041 of NC_133751.1, forward strand.
GAAAGACAGGGATCTTCAATACGGGAAGCGGAACGTCAAACCTTAGTCATAGTGTGTGACAAATTTCAACATGTTCGGTGCAGTCAGTCAGGTGTGAGCTATAGCTGAGAGAAGGTGTGTTTTAAAGTATAATAAATCATCTCGATCATGACACTACTCCATGTCACACATCGCTTCTGGTACAGCAATTTCTGTCAAATAAAAACATTACAGTGTGCCCTCATCCATCTCTTTCACCAAATCTGGCACCATGCAGCTTCTGGCTCTTCCACAAAATCAAAATGATTCAGGACATTGAGGCAGCCATGACAGCACAACTAAAGACACTCACGAAAGAGGACTTCCAGAACCGCTTCAGAAAGTGGCAAGAACAATGGGATAAATGTGTTCGAAGCAAGGGGGAGTATTTTGAGGGGGATTAATGGTAATGTGTCTTCCACTCTAATAATATTTTTCTTATTTAAACATTCACCATGTTGTTTGATCACACTTTGTAGTCAATTATTCACTCCTGCACCCCAGATGCAGGATTATTTTTCTTGTCAGCTAGTCCCTTAGCAAAAGGAATAGAGAGTTCCCAGATGGCAGTCATAGCTTCTAACTGATTTAGACACTTGCTGTGTCCTTGGATAAAATCATTCCCTTTTTAAGGATGAGGACATCTAAGCTGTCAGGGCCCAGATTTGGTGAAAGAAAAAGCACAATATTCTAAGGGGGCCGTGGGAGTGATTGCAGTGTTTCCATTCCTTGGTTCCTTGGTTCCATGATTCATGTGTTTTACCTTTTGGGACATAGCATCATATAAATGTCTCTGATTTGAAATGCGTACTACTTCTGGGCATATGTTGCCTCATCCTCTTAAGTTGGTCTTCTTCAATCTGGCACTTTAATTGTGCCTTCTGCAGGCTGTTTAAAGCTCTATCAGGCATGCAGCTTCTATATCGTGTGGCATGTGATCCCATGTTTTGGGGTCTACTCTTACATCTCTTTGCTATTAAGTAGGCCCATGTTCTGATGTAACGTGATGTGGGAGTCCATGCTGGTGGATAAACCACTGGTAAGCTCTGGGATAGTGATGCTATCTGAGGACCACTGGGCAAAAAGAGAAAACCCACATCAAATAAAGTATCTTCTGCCAGAATGTATTCTTGCCCAATGTAATCAACTTCCCACTAATGGTTACGTGATCTCTCTGAGGGATAGTACCATTTTGGGAGCTAAACATTGATCTCTTTTTTTCTGGGAGGTTGGGCCTTTGGCAGCAGCATTGCTGGATCAGGTTTAATAAACGCGTCATGTTGCTGGGTTTATGCATAGCCTCAATCCCTACACCTATGGTCCCTTTACTTATTATATATGCTTTATGCAAGCAGTAGGGTGGCCAAGGACAGAGGCTAGATATCAATGGGCCAAGTCATTCTGTTTGGTGGTTTAGAGTCGTTTTTATGGTGGATGCTCTCTGGTAGACATTGACATGAGAAACAGAGGTGATCGCATTGTATATCCACTCCCACGTGTCAATGCATAGACTATAATATTCCTTTTAATATACCTACCATGTATAGCACAAAACACAAGCTACTACTGCTCCTCCTTATTCTGTTCTCCAATAAGCATACCAAGTTCTTTTCCATAAGGTCCATGAAACCAAAAAGCATAGTTCCAAGTCCACTGTATTTGGTAGCTGTTTGATGAATGTTCTTTGAAGCAATTCAGGTGTGTGTGTGTGTGTGTGTGTGTGTATACATATATAGGGTGCCAACAAAAAAATGTATACAAGTGGATACTTTGGTCAACTTTGCTCAAGCAGTAGTTTGCCATAATCAGAAGTGTCTGAACACTGATAGTAACCACTTTGAGCACCTCTTGTAATTGCAGAAGTCAAACATGACTTGTATTCATCTTTTGTTATCAGTATATATTGAGTATTAAAATTTAATACAATTTTCCTTTCTTAAAATGTGTATTTTAAGTTTTTTGGCACCCTCTCTATATATCATATATATCTAAAAGGGCCTAATATGCCTTATCCAATGTAAGAAAATGTGCCTGGTCACTGAAAATCAGCAGATCATTAGTTTGGGTGAGTCATTCCAATACGAAACAATTCTTATATAAGCAAACTGTAAACTTGTTTATGTTTAATTTGAAATTTTAAGTCATTAAATCTAAATTCTAAGAACCTGTTTATAATATCACATTTAAATTATTAAACTCTTCATTTAGTTGATAGTTATATGGCCTAATCAGTGCATCTTACACAAAGTTCCACGGGTACCTATGTTATAAAATATTGATACCATTGGAATTTTAATAATAATTTTAAAATGTATTTTACATTATATGTTATTCTTTTAAAATATAATATAGGTATGCTTTGGGGAATCTGGATGTTTAATGTAAACAATTTCTACATGATCTCAGTTCTTAAAATTGCTGATTATGTGTCATAGAAATTAAAAATATTTGAAGTTCTTGCAGGCTTAGAAATGTAGTTTCATGCTTACATTTTTGCACCAACCTCATTATTAGAAATATTGCCATCAAGGAACAATTAACCATTTCATCTTTAACAACAGGACACTGTAGTCCAGAGGATTCTCTCAAAATATGGTCATTCTATCATTGACAAATGGATATTCCATCAAGTCACCTAGAATTATTATATGAAGTGTTCATTATTCAAGCTGTCAAATTTGATCTAAATGTTATCTTTAAGACATAACATTTTCTATTTTCAATCAAAGAAAGTAAATTATGATGGCTGAATGTGTATATTTTTACTTTGACTATCATTTTAAATAATTATTTTTCTTACCTGCAATTGTCTGCCTATACTGACATTACCATATATCATTTTCTTATATTCAGCCACCTGATATTGCATACACTTTTTCCTTCACTGTCTGCCATCATTGATAGATGGTTTTTATGGTTCCCTCTAGTCATAGAGGGTAGATTCACTTACTAATTACATCAATGGCGTATAGGTGCCTGGAGCAATGTTTAAATATATAATCTTCAAACAAGGTTCCAAGAAACAAAATACCAAATTAATTCTACCAGCATTTGAATTTATTCAAAAGGTAGGTATGATTCCCTTTATCTTTGAGAATATAAATTAGATATAAAAATAGGCAAAAGAAGGAATGCTTCAAGTTATTTTATTTTTTTATTAGTTTCCGGTGCACAAAACAATGTAATAGTTAGACATTTATCATTTATATCCCCCACATTGTGTCAACCCCCCTCCCCCCATCTACTATCCCTTTGACATCTCACAGAGCCATTACATTTCTACTGTCTCTATTCCTAATGCTGTACTCCGCTTCTTGTAACTATATACATACATTATATATATACACATATATATAAACTTGTAGGTGACATTCATTATTGTTCAGCTTCAGCTTCAGGTGCACAACGCAGTGATCAGGCATCTACATCTTCCCTGAGGTGGTCTCCCTAACGAGACAAGTGTCTATCGGATACTCTACAAAATCTTTACAACATTATTGATTACATTCCCCAAATTAACTTTTGTGATCCCATAGCAATCTTGTGGTTACTCACTGTGCTTTCTAATCCCCTCATCTTCCCCCTTATCCCCAACCCCCAACCATCTAGCAACTGTCAGTTTTTCCTCTATGTCTGTGAAACTGTTTCTGATTAGTTCATTCATTTATGCTTTTCTTTAGATTCCACATATAAGTGAGATCATATGGTATTTGTCTTTCTCTGTCTGACTTATTTCACTTAATATAATGTTCTCTAGGCCCATCTACGTTGTTGCAAATGGTAAGATTTCTTTCTTCTTTATGGCTGCGTAATACATTGCATAAATGTACCACAGTCTCTTAATCCAGTTTTCTACTGATGGGCATTTCATTTGTTTCCATGTCTTGGCTATTGTGTATAGTGCTGCAATAAACATAGGAGTGCATACATTTTTTTTTGAATTAGGGTTTTGGATTTCTCCAGATAGATACCAAGGAGTGGAATTGCTGGATCATAAGGTAGTTCCATTTTCAGACTTTTGAGATACCTCCATACTGTTTTGCATAGTGGCTGCACCAATCTGCAATCCCACCAACAGTTCTCTTTTCTCTACATCCTCGCCAGCACTTGTTGTTTTTCGATTTATTGATGATAGCCATTCTGACTGGGGTGAGGTGGTATCTCATTGTGGTTTTTATTTGCATTTCTCTGATGGTTAGTGAAGTTGAGCATTTTTTCATATGTCTGTTTGCCATCTGTGTGTCCTTTTTAGAAAAATGTCTCTTCATGTCCTCTGCCCATTTTTTAATTGGGTTCTTTGTTTTTTTGGAGTTGAGTGAGGTTTTTTATAAATTTGTGATATTAACCCCTTATTGGATGTATCATTGGCAAATATATTTTCCCATTCAATAGGATCCCTTTTTGCTTTATTGATGGTTTCCTTTGCTGTGAAAAAACTTTTTAGTTTGATGTAATCCCACATGTTTGTTTTTTTCTCTTACTTCCCTTGCCTGAGGGGATATATCAGTAAAAATCTTACTCTAGGTAATGTCTGTAAAGTTTCTTCCTATATTTTCTTCTAGGAATTTTATGGTTTCAGGTCTTACATTTAAGTCTTTAAGCCATTTCAAATTTATTTTTGTATATAGTGTAAGGAGGTGGTCCAGCTTCATTTTTTTGCATGTGTCTGTCCAGGTTTCTCAGCACCATTTATTGAATAGACTGTCTTTACCCCACCATAAATTCTTGCTGCCATTGTTGTAGTTTAAATAACCACGTACACATGGATTTATTTCTGGACTCTCTATTCTTTTCCATTGATCTATGTCTGTTTTTATGCCAGTACCATGCTTTTTTGATTACTGTAGCCCTGTAGTATAATTTGATCTCAGGTATTGTTATACATCCCACTTTGTTCTTATTTCTCAAGATTGCTGATGCTATCCGAGGTCTTTTATGGTTCCATATAAATTTTAGGATTATATGTTCTATTTCTGTGAAAAACGTTGTTGGTAGTTTGATAGGAATTGAATTGAATATGTATATTGCCTTAGGCAGTATGGAAATTTTAACTATATTAATTCCTCCTGTCCATGAGCATGGCATGTGTTTCCATCTATTTGTATCTTCTTTCATTTCTTTCTTCAGTGTCTTATAATTTTCTGAGTACAGATGTTTTACTTCTTTGGTTAAACTTATTCCCAAGTATTTTATAGTCTTCGAAGCAATTGTAAATGGGATTTTTTTGTTTTGTTTGTTTTTTAATTTCTCCTTCTGATGTTTTATTATTGGTATATACAAATGCAACTGATTTCTGAATATCAATTTTGTATCCTGCTACTTTACTAAATTCATCTATCAACTCTAATAGTTTCTTTGTGGATTCTTTAGGGTTCTCTCTATATAGTATCATGTCATCTGCATATAATGACAATTTTACTTCCTCTTTACCAATTTGGATGTGTTTTATTTCTTTTTCTTGTCTGATTGCTATGCTAGAACTTCCAGCACTATGTTTAATAGAAGTGGAGAAAGTGGGTAACCTTACCTTGTTCCTGATCTTAAGGGGATTGGTTTTAGCTTTTCCCCATTGAGTATGATGTTAGCTGTGGGTTTATCATATATGGCCTTTATTATGTTGAGATGTGATCCCTCCATTCCCACTTTCTTAAGGGTTTTATCATAAATGGCTGCTGGATTTTGTCAAATGCTTTTTCTGCATCTATTGATATGATCATATGATTTTTATTTTTCATTTTGTTAATGTGGTGTATCACATTAATTGATTTGCAGATGTTGAACCACACTTGCATACCAGGGATGAATCCCACTTGATCATTTTGTATGATCTTTTTAATGTATTGCTGAATTCTGTTCGCTAATATTTTATTGAGTATTTTTGCATCTATGTTCATTAGAGATATTGGCCTGTAGTTTTCTTTTTTTGTAGTGTCTTTGTCTGATTTTGGAATCAGGGTGATAGTGGCCTTGTAAAAAGTGTTTGGGAGCCTTCCCTCATTCTAGATTTTTTAGAAGAGCTTGCGGATAATAGGTGATAATTCTTTTTTCAATGTTTTGTAAAATTCACTTGTAAAGCCAGGGCTTTTGTTTGTTGGGAGATTGTTGATTACTGATTCAATTTCCCTGGTGGTAATCAGTATATTCAGGTTTTCTGTTTCTTCTTGAGTTAGCCTTGGAAGGTTGTATGCTTCTAGAAAATTGTCCATTTCTTCCAGATTGTCAAATTTGTTGGCATATATTTGCTCATAGTAATTTCTTAAAAATTTTTGTGTTTCTGTGGTATCTGTTGTCACTTCTCCTCTTTCATTTCTGGTTTTATTAATTTGGGTGCTCTCTTTTTTTAATGAGTCTGGCTAAAGGTTTGTCGATTTTGTTTATCCTCTTTAAAAACCAACTCTTGGATTCATTGATCTTTTGTATTGTTTTTCTGGTTTCTGTTTCATTTATTTCCACTCTGATCTTTATTATCTCCTTCATTGTACTCCCTTTGAGCTTATTTTGCTGTTCTTTCTCCAAATCCCTTAAGTGTGAAGATAAATTGTTGGTTAGTGATGTTTCTTGTTTCTTTAGGTAGGCCTGCAATGCTATGAATTTCCCTCTTAGGACTGCTTTCGCGGCATCCCATAGATTTTGGGTCGTCGTGTTTTCATTTTCGTTTGTCTCAAGATATCTTTTGATTTCTTCCTTGATCTCATTGTTGACCCATTCATTATTTAGTAAAAAGTTATTCAGCCTCCATGAATTGGTGTGTCTTCCAGTTTGTTTGTTTTTTGTTGTTTTTTTGTGTGTGTTTGTTTTTTCCTGTAGTTCATTTCTAATTTCATAGCACTGTGGTCAGAGAAGACAATTGGTATGATTTCAATTTTCTTAAATTTATCAAGACTTGTTTTGTGGCCTGACATGTGGTCTATCATGGAAAATGTTCCATGTGCGCTTTAGATGAATGTGTATTCTGCAGCTTTGGGGTGAAATGCTCTGAAAATATCGATTAAATCCAACTGATCAAATGTGTCATTTAAGCCTGCTGTTTCCATATTTATTTTCTGCCTGGAGGACCTGTCCCTTGTTGTCAGTGGTGTGTTGAAGTCCCCTACTATGATAGTGTAACTGTTGATCTCTGTCTTTATGTCAGTCAATATCTGCTTTTTATATTTAAGTGCTTCTATGTTGGGTGCATAGATGTTTACTAGGGTTATGTCCTATTGTTGGATCAATCCCTTTATTATTATGTAGTGCCCATCTTTGTCTTTTAATATATTCTTCATTTTAAAGTCTATTTTGTCAGGTATAAGTGTAGCTACTCCAGCTTTTTCTCATTTCCATTTGCATGAAATATCTTACTCCATCCCTTCACTTTCAGCCTGTGTCTTTTCATCTCAGGTGAGTCTCTTGTATACAGCATATGCAAGGGTCTTGTTTTCTTATCCACTTAGCCACCCTATGTCTTTTGATTGGAACATTTAATCCTTTTACATTTAAAGTGATTATTGGTAGGTACATAGTTATTGCCATTTTGTTATTTGTATTTCTGTTCTTCATTAGTTAGATGAGGGTTGACCACTTAAATGAGGTTTGGCCTCTATGGGCTCTTGTGCCTGTAGAGAATTCCTTCTGGGTTTGTCACTTGTATGTCAAATCCGGTAGTACTCCAGTTTGGTCTGGAGTTGGCCTCTGAGTGTGTTGAATCTTGTGCCCCTTAAGCTGGGCCCTGGTGTAAGGCAATTTCAGGACAAAGCAAATCACAAAGCACAGCAACAACAAAGAAAAAAACAAATACACTCACATGTAAAAACAACTGATAACCCACCCTCAACACAGGCAAAGATATCAAAGATATAAAAACAAAACAAAACAAAAAAAGCAGTTCCAGTCTTAGCCTAAGCCTACCAAGTAATCTCCAGGTTGTCCTCTGCTGTACCAAAGAGTCCTCTATGTATTGTGCAGGCAGAGCCAGTCACCTGGTGCCCAGAGTGATCTTGGGACTGCAGATTTAGATGAGTGGGGCTGAGGGGTCTGGATGGTGGTTTCTACAAAGTTAGTGCAGTTTCTGCTCTTGCCTGCATGTATGTGCATTGAGAGTAGCACCACCAGCCCTGTGCCCAGTTCTCCTGAGTCTTAGGGCACTTTTTCCATGTGTGTGTGTGTGTGTGTGTGTGTGTGTGTGTGTGCATGTGGCAGGCAGGAGATTTCTGACCTGATGAAAGCCCAGAGCTATGTCTGCCACCTACTGTTGATCCCTGGGAGTGCCTCCGCAGTTGTAATTGCCCCACCCTAGGCAGGCCAGAAAGGGTTGAGGACTGGGGAAGGAGGGGTCTTCTCTCTTCCAGCCCAGCCATGTCACACTCTTCCCACAGTTCAGAAAAGATGGTGGCTAGGGGTGGAGGAGTCTCTTCTCTCCTAGCCCAGCAAAAATCACACTCTTCCCAGCCTCTTCCCTGGGTCAGAGCTGCACGCCGGTCTTCCCAGATCTTGAACACTACTGCTCCTCTGTAGTTTGACACTACTCCTCAGTTCAGGGGCCAACTTAAGTCTCTGGAAGGGCGGGGGTAGGAGTGGGAGAGTGGGGGGAGGGCCCCAGGTATGGAGTTTATGTCCTTTGTCCTACCTAGGGCCCAGCTGGAGGTCTCAGCTGAGGCTACTGCCTCAAATGCTGGATATGCTGCCCTCTAGGTGGGAGAGATCAGCTGTGGGACGCAGGGAAAGAGCCCACCTCCTGGCTTTTGTGGTCTCTGTTCTGTCCTGGGATCCCGTGCATCTCTACAGCCAGGGATGCGGGCCGCATCTCCACTCCGCTCCTTTCCCTCTTACCCTGCTCACCCAATTTGCCCACCTTCGAGTAATCCTTGTTCAAGTCTCTTAGCTGTTCTGTGTGATGAGCAGAGAGTCCTTTGATGGGTTACAGATGTTCTGTTTGTGGTAAGATACGGAGGAGAACTCAAGAAGTCCCCCTCACTGCTGCCATTCCTATGACGTCACTCTCAAGTTATTTTTAAACTCAACAATTTTTTATATAGAAATCTTATAAAGAAATTCTAAACATTCATAGATGATGCCATCAGTCCTTTTTTGTTCAGTTTTATTCTACAATTTTTAGTCATTGAATGTCAACTGGTTCATTTCTCCAAAATTAATAAATTATAAAGTATGCTGTTATTATAGGAATTTGTTTTTAAGTTTTTCTTTGTGTTCATATAGGAGATTAGAAAGAATAGTTAATGCTCCTAAACATGTTTAAAACATTCCCTAATACCTCAAAACTTCTAGAGTTTCTTTCCAATTCTGTGTCTTAATGGGAACTTCATCATTATTATTTCAAAAAAATTATCTTTATGGGACTTAACGTTTGTTTATATTATTTATGAAAATGAAAATCAAAACCAAAATAACGTTATTTACATGTAATATTTAACTGCATGTGATCAAAACTAATTTAAATAATTATAGAAGATAATGGAAAATAGTAGTTTGTGTACTTATTATTAAGCAGTCATCCTACTAGGAATTATTCCTATGGTTCCTTTACAAGTAAAAAGACTTTAAAAATGTTAACTGACTTACTGGTAAATATACAAGTCAGTGATTCAGCTGAGATCTCACCCCTCTTCCACACACCCACAGAAAAAAAAACAATTCCCACCCTTATGTGTATTATTGTTTTGTTGATGTGTCCAATAATAATTCTAACAACTTCAAAGGACAGCTGCTGGAATGGCTGTATCAGGTGTTGAGAACATTCTAGTGGACACATCACTGCTAAGCAAAGTTCTACCAGTACTGTTTTGAGACACATCCTTTAACTCACTTTCAAGCTTTTTAAAATATAGTTCTTTACCTAAAAAATCTTTAGGTTTCCAATATGCTTTGCCATTCTCCAATGTCTTAATTATTGGAAATAGACCCCTTTATTTCCAAAAAAGGAATACATAGAATCTTCCTATTGCAGCTAGTCATACGTTTCTTGGTGATACTGTTTCAAGTCCTGGTACATCCCGCTACTGTGAAATCCAAGTACTGAGTATTCTGTCAAAGACACTCGTGCTTTCAACTAGATAATACTATGAAAGAAGAGAACACGGAGATGGTAAGGGAGTTGTAGGACGAAGAGTCAAAACACTCTTGACTGCTTAAGAAAGGTGAACTTGTACTCATGGACCAAGTCATTCTGCCTCTCCTCTCTTCCCAATTTCAAGAAATATAAAAATAAATACAAAATGAGAGTCCATGGTATAATTTCATAAGGTAATATATGTATTCATTCTGTCATATAGAATTTATCAAAACAAATGTAGATTTCTTCAATCCGTATTTTATACATTGAGATGTTGTACTCTTTTAACTAAGGCAAAGTTATCCTTCTATCTATAATCAATAAAATAATTGTTTTAACTGTTATACATGTACTTTGCCATTGCTTATATGTTGGATGGAAAGTTAGTTTTCTGTGATCTTCACATTTCTTGTCTCCTGGCTTCCAGAGATTAAGCCTCAAACATTCTACAGTGTATATCTTTTGTAGCATTTAAAAACTGGAGACATTTCTCCTTGTTCCAAAGAAGGAGGCAGGGAAGCCTACTTTAATTTTTTTTGCACATAAAATTCAAAATTAGTCATAAGGATATGTATTGATTGTTTATTTTCACAGTATGACTTGTGTGATGGGTGTTAATAGCCAGCTCTTTTGTGTTTATTTGAGGAACTTTTACATTTTATATTATTTAGCAATTCTGTATTAGAAAAGGGAAACTATGATTGCATTTTAAACATATATTTACTTCATTATTATGAGTTAAAATTCTGATTTGTGCCTTGCAATATAAGTAGTATAATAATTTATATTAAGCCCTCTAAAATCCTACCACATTACAAAATGTAACTTTTTTATAGTCAACACTGCTTTAAATAATCAAATAGATAAAAAACATCTTGTATTGTCAACACTGAAATTTATTTTCTACAAGTATTTATTGAGCACTTTAATCCAGATCATGTTCTAGGGTCTGGAAGAGTAATAATGAAGAGAACATCATTCCCTTACTTAATTGTGCTTATATACACTCTTAGAGAACAGTAACATTTCATTGTTTTAATATTGTACAAAATCCAAAGTCCCGAAATGATGGAATCCCTCTTATTTAAATTTTTATCAAAACTATATATATATATATAATAAATTTCTAGATGTTATATGTTATGTTTGTACTACTAACAATCATTTTGTGCTTTTGGATTTTAGTAGTTTTAAAATGAAATTAGAGGAGGACGCGCTGTGGTATAACATATAGAAATCTGTAGGGACAATCACATTTAGCCTACTATATATGTATAATATGTTTATATTTTTTGTATTAAATGTGATAATATTTTCCCTTTTGATCTTATAATTAAAGCTCTTTTGCAATAATTAATCCTATTCCATGGATTACAAAACTGATGTTACAAAACTAAAGTCACTTTCCTAAGATCACATTGCTAATAAGAGAAAATGGGCAGAATGAGGTTTTTAGGCAGGTCTTTGTGGATCAATGTGTCTGTCCTTCCCACAATAGTTTTGTACTCACTCCCTCATGGACAAAGAGCTGAGAAAAAGCTAAAAAGGTAGATGTTTTGGTAAAGAGACATTGCAAATATTCTATTCAGTCCAATTTATCAGTATATTGTGAACAGAGACATAAAGAGAAATGAAAAGTTTCTGCATAGAGAAAGAAATAACAAAATGAAAAGGCAACTTATGGAATTGGAGAAAATATATGCAAATTACATATCTGGTAAGAGGTAATTTCCAAAATAGATTGAGAACTTAACAACTCAATAGCAAAAACAAAAGTCAACCAATCCAGTTAAAAAATGAACAGAGGAATTAAATAGATGTTTCCAAAGAAGACACACAAATGCCAATAGATACATGAAAAGATTCTCAACATTACCAATCATCAGGGAATCCAAATCAAAACTACAATGAGCTATCACTTCTCATCCATTAAAATGACTATCAATAAAAAGATAAGAGATAGCAAGTGTTAGGGAGGATGTGGAGAAAAGGAAACTCTTGTACACTGTTGGTGGAAATGTAAATTGGTGTAGCTACTATGAAAAATAGTATGGAGATTATTAAAAATATTAAAAATATTACTACTTTATGATCAAGCAATTTCACTTCTGGGTATCTTTTCAAAGAAAATGAAATTAGGATCTTGAAGATATATCTGCACTCCCCTCTTCATTGTAGCATGATTCACAAAAGCAAAGATATGGAAACAACCTAAATGCTTCCAAACAGATAAGTGGATAAATAGGATATGGATGTGAACTCTGTGTGTGTAGTGTGTATGTGTGTGTGTGTGTGTATAATTATTCAGCCATGAGAAAAATGGAAATTTTGCCATTTGCAGCCACAAGCATGGAACTTGAGGTCCTAATGTTAAATAAGTCAAACAGAGAAAAAAAATATATACATATATACGGAATCTTTAAAAAAGTAGAACTCATAGAAACAGAGAGTCGAATACGTTTGCCAGGGGCTAGGGTGTGAAGGAAATGGGGAAATATTGGCCAAAGGATACAAACTTTCAGTTATAAAATGAGTAAGTTTTGGGGATCTAATGTACAGAATCATGATTATAGTTAATAATACTGTATTACATACTTGAAAGTTGCTAAGAGGGTGTATCTTACATGTTCTCCCCCCAAAAAATAATGTTAATCAATTTTTTTTGAGGTAGTGGAATAATTTTGCAATATATGTGTATCAAAGCAACACATTGTACACCTTAAATATACACAATGTCGTGTGTCAATTATATCTCAGTACTGCTGGAAAAAAAGCAAAAATAATAATGTTCCCCAATTTAGATTCTCGGGTAATAAGACAATGCACGTGAGTAAATTTACTAGCTAATCAAATTTGTTATTTGAGTCAAAAGGTTTTTTATCATTGTTTCTATTTTACAAATTTATATAAAAATTTGTTCTATCCTTTCATGCTGAAGTATAAAGGTGGGCTCTCATGGGTCTAATTTGACTTTTAAATTGTGGATTTCAAAACATCACAGTGATAACATTCATTTTTTAAATAGTTGCTGTAATAAATTACCACCACACAAATTAATTTAGTCCTATAGTTCAGAAGTCTGACATGGGTCCCACTGGGCTAAACTCAAGGTGTTCCATTTTAGAGACACTAGGAGAGAATCTGTTTCCTTGCCTTTTCTAGCTTTTCGAGGGACCCCCCTGCATTTCTTGGCTCATAGCCTCCTCCCTCCATCTTCAAAACCAGTAATGTTGAATTTCTCTCTCACACTGCCATCTCATCTGGTTGCCATTCTTCAGCAGTCACATCTTCTGACTCAGATTTCAGTTCAGAAGAGTTCTCTCCTTTTAAGGACTCAAGGGATTAGGCTGGGCTCACTGTAATAAATAATTACATTATTACTATAATTATATAACTATGTTTTAGGACATATCCAGGCTATAATCCAGGATAATCTCCCTGTCTCAAAGTCTTTAACCTTAGTCATAACTTCAATCACCTTTTTTCAAGTCCAGTAACATATACATCATTTTTAGGGACCCAAATGTGAAATCTTTGTGGGGAGATGGTGGTCATTATTCTGCCTATCAAAATTATCATCAGTTAATGTGGTGTTTTATAAACACAGATTCCTTCCTGGGATATTGGAATAGCTTAGATTCTGGGTTTCAGTTGGTTACCTACAATGAAAGACTTTTCCAATCAATGTCAAACCCTTGTTATCAGATGTCCAAGAGTTGTTGGGCATAACTGCCATAATCCAGAAGATAATTGTTGCAATCACTAATCCTTCTTTTTGAGAGGTGTATGTTTCCATAATCCTCCTCCTGAACATTGTAGAATATTGCAACAGAAATGTAAGTATAGCTGTACAGAGAGAACTCTAAAACAAAACAATTAGGTAAAATGAATTTGTGTTCAAGATGAAATTTTAAACTTTCTTCCCCCATATATATTGATACCATGGATTTCCCATTCTTTATTTAATAAATTTTACACTGAGAAATAACAAAATCAAAAATTATTTACAAGAATATTTGTTTATGTTTCTGAGAATATAAAGGTCCAAAGCTCCTGGGACCTTTGGGGACACTGTATGCAAGGAAAAGAGGAATTGGCAGGAGATGGAGAGGGAATGCTCAGAAGAAAACAGATTAATAGTCCTGGATGGAAGCCTGGAAATCAAAAAGTTACATGGGGAAAGTAAGTCCTGAGGATGTGATAGGTTACATCACTTTCTTATCTGAGGTATCAAGAGAAAGACAGAGTGATTTTATTTAGGGGACAGATTGCAAAGGAAAAGGCAAAAGAATGAAAATAGCAGGCATACTAAACTAGTATGCTGAATATGAAGAATAGATACCAGCGGTCCAGAAACAGGGATGTAAAATGATGTAATAACAGGTTCTTATTTATTTATTTATTTATTTATTTATTTATTTATTTATTTATTTATTTATTTTTACCTCATCCCTGAATGTGCAAGGCTTAGTTGGGAGACATGTGTGGAAGGATTTAAGTAGGCAGAGGCCTGCTAGACTGGGGGAAACTGGGGGAAGCTACAGGGCAAATGTAAGAGTAGAAATGAGGTTTTAGTCAATAGGACAATAGATTCAGCCCAGAATATGGCAAATGTGGAAACCTAAAGAAGCATGTGTATGTGTATATGTAGGGAAGTCATTCATAATTTTGAATAAGGCAGTGAGGGATTGCTCCACTGAGAAGATAATATTTGAAGAGTACAGAGTAGGAGCTGTAGAACTATCTGGAGAAAGGCTTTTCAGGAGAGAAGAACAAGTACAAAGGCCCAGAGAGGAGAACATGGTTGATGTGTTCTAGAAACATCAAGAGGTCCAGAGTGGACCGAGCAAATATGGAAGGAGAAGAACAATATGAGGCCATTGAAGTCACTGGCATTCTGGACATATAAGAGCGTTAGTGACTTTAGCTTTTACTCTATATAATATCGGAAGTATTGGAGGGCTTTGATCAGAGGACATAACAATCTCATTGCTGTATTAAAAAGAACACTCACTTGGCTGCTCTATCTTAACATAAACCAGCGTGGGAGAGGAACAAGAAAGGAACAGGGAGAGCAGTTGGGAAGCTATTGTAATAAACCAGATGAAAGATGATTTTACTTTGAATAGAAGTGGCAAAGTGGAGTTGGTGATAAATGGCTGGACTGTGGAGATAGGTTGAAGAGGAAATCTACTAAATTTGCTTCTAGATTTAATTCAGGGGTTGAAAGAGTTAAGTCAAGGTTTGCCCAGGATCATAAAAAAAAAAGAAAAAATAAATTAGCATCGATCCATTTTGTTGGCTGCTAAATTTTTATCAAGTGGACCTGGATATTTTTGTTGAAAACAAATGTCAACTCTGAACCTCATTTATAGCTGAATAAAAGCAAGTGAGGTGCTTGCCTAACAGGATTCTGTGGGTTTGGGGAGAAAGCAAGCTAACTGTTTATCTGAAGAACATCTAGAATTTGTCTAAAACTGGAAACAACCACAGACAATTATATTTTATGAAATAACAAAAGAACAAATTTTGTTGGTTTAAAAATTTTAAATGTAGGAATGATGTAGGGTACTGTCTTTGTCAGTTCAAGGTTCTAAAACAAAATACCACAGAGTAGGGGGCTCCAATAACAAATATGTGTTTCTTACAGTTTTTAAGGCTGGGAAGTACAAGATCAAGGTTTCTCTTCCTAGTTTGCAGACATCCATTTTCTCATTATATCCTCACATGGCCTTTTCCTGGTGCCTGAATTCCTATGGAAAGAAAGAGCAAGATCTCCTGTCTCTTCCTCTTTTTATAAGGGGAATAATCCTCTTATGAGGGCCCCACACTCATGACCTAATTTAACCCTAATTTCCTCCATAGTCCCCACCTCCAAATGCTATCACATTGGGGACTAGGGCTTTAATATATCAGTTTGGAGGACCACAACCCAGTTCATTGCAGGCTGCTATAATACAATGCCATAAACTAGGTGGCTTAAACAACAAACATTCATTTCTCACAGTTGTGGAGGCTGGAAAGGCACAAATTAGGTGCCATCCTATTCGGTTCCTGGTGAGAGCATTCTTCCTGGCTTGCAGACTGCCACTTCTCTGTTTCCACACATGGAGGAGAGAAAGAGAGCTATGATCTATCTTCCTTTTCTAACAGGATACTAGTTCCATTATGGGGGCCCCTCCTCATGATATCGTCTAAGCCTAATCATCACCGAAGGCGCCACCTGCAAATGCTATCACATTAGGTATTAGGACTTCAATATAGGTATTTGGTTGTCACACCAACATTTAGTCCATGATGGGGACTCTAAGAATCTCTGAGAGATAATGCTTAAAGAGGGCAAATAGTGTTAGATCACCTTTTAGACATTTCTTTACTTCACCACTCACCTCTTATTTCTCCTTGCCCACCCCTTAGAATTATAATTCTACATGGTTTGTTTTGATGTATGTTTTTAGATCAATGTACATATTAGTTTTTCTATCCTGATAAGTCTTGACAAAGGTAAAAAAATAACCTGTGTAATAGATACGAGCTGTCTTATGTTACATTTAAGGAATTGCAAGTTAAATCTGGCTCTGCATGACAAAGAATACCGGAGGATGCCAAAAAAATGTATACAAGGGGACAATGGTCAACGTTACTCAAGCAGTAGTTCGCCATCATGGAA
The DNA here is from genome assembly GCF_036562045.2 of Rhinolophus sinicus. NCBI lineage: Eukaryota > Metazoa > Chordata > Mammalia > Chiroptera > Rhinolophidae > Rhinolophus > Rhinolophus sinicus. The sequence goes on from NC_133751.1 coordinate 93,070,777, forward strand.
AGTGTCTGGACACTGATGGTAACCACTCTGAGCACCTTTTGTCATTGCAGAAGCCAAACGTGCCTTTTATTCATCTTTTGTCATCGGTATATATTATTACAATTTTAATACTGTTTTCCTTTCTTTAAATGCGTATACATTTTTTTTTATACTTAATCATGGCCGGGGATGATCCAATGAAGTTAGGTAGAATTAGAGCACCTGTGTGAAAAGGCCAATGTAGTACAAGGAATTTATAATATTTATTCTGATCTCAGCATTTATTTTATGTATGTATGTATGTATGTATGTATGTATGCTTAAAGGTGTTTTTTTTCCTTTCATTATGGAGGTTAAGTAGAAGTTATAGGTTAAGTACATAGGTTATATTAACCTATACTTAACCATTATGGAAGTTAAGTATAGATTTTGGAATCAGAATATGTAACTTTGAGTCTTAACTGTACGTATTGTTATGTTCATGGACAAGTTATTTAATTCCTATGATTTATTTTCTACCACTATGTCTACCTCAAATAATTCTTGTAAAGTTTACATTAAATATATACTTAAAGCTGTAGTACATGCTAAGCACTAAAGTATTATCCTATTTTCTTTTTTTTCTCAACTTTGTTCTGGATAGTTGATGTTGCCACCTAAGTGATCTTAAGATAAATGAGTTATTAAGGTGTGTGTCTACCTTTAATGTTGTCCAGAACTCAATTGAACATTTCATCAGAGTCTGAAAATTGATTGATTGATTGATTGATTTTTCTACTCTGATATGCATTTCACAGGCTGAAAACTTTGCTGGTCTTCCCTGTCAGAGCAATAAATGCTTTATAACTTCCTTTTTGAAGATGGATTGATGTTTTCTATATTCCCTGTGTCAGAAAAATGTTCAGTTAGAACAGTATTTTGTTTAACAGTGGGCTTCCATTTATACGAGCAAAATCTCTGTTGATATTATCAGAGAAGATGAGAGTTAGATTGAGCAAGTTTTAATATATACCATTTATGATTATGATGGTATGACAGCAAATCAGTTAAACTTATGTCAATTATATTTTGATCTTGAATATTCAATAATGTCCTGGGGTTCTTTTATATGGTCCAGTGATAAAATATCTAAGCATACTTATTCATATTTTTAAGTAATTGGCTTGTTATTAAAGGAAAGGAAGGAACTAATTATGTAGAAAGATGACATTTAACCTCAAATTTTCCTGTGACAGTTGACAGTTTATAAAGCAGCGTGCTATTAATGTGACTTCTATGGATTTCCTAACTAACAAAATACCAATCTCAATTCTCAAATTATACTTTAGGATTGAACCATAAGGGGAAAAAATGAAGGCACTGCATACCTCATTACACAGACCTAAGAGGAGGTGATGTAGCAAAGGCCACAAAATTACTGTGAATCATCAGAGCCAAACAGAAGCTGATGAAATACGAATAGTTTATCAGAACCACTCAATCCAAGAAAGTAAAGGATTTAAATCAAAATGATAATAGAGAGGCCAAAAGAAAATGTGCCCTGTATGAGCAATGGAGAGAAAAAGAATTATTGTTATAAAAGAAAGAGCTAGACATGATGGCATTCATATGTTAATGTTTTATGAAATTAGAAAGACAGTCTGCAAGTGTGTAAAAGTCAGAATTTTTAAAAAAAATTTTTGTATGCATCTTTTAGAAGGAAGTTGAATAGATAATATAATTAAAGTTGTTTTTTAACACAAATTTTAACATATATCCCCAAACATAATGAACAAAGTTTCTATATATATATATATATATATATATATATATATATATATATATATATATTTTATGGGTAAAACAACAACAAAAAATCAGTGTATTTGTATTGAAAGAGCAAGTCACTTTTTTTCTCTGTCATTCGATTTTCTTTTATGTAAAACAACAGCATTGGGATAAATGCCCATCATATTTGCTTCCAGTTTCAAATTTCCATGATTCCATGAAACATGTCTTTTCACTGGGAAGAAATACATTTCCATTCTTTACAAATATAGTCATTTTAAATGTTTTATTTTGTAATTTGTCACAGCTTTTAGTGACATTTTTTTGTGATGCTATATTTGATTTCTCATTCTTCTCTGGTGATTAATTATATGTAAATTATCCTTAAATATCAAGTTATATCCATAAATTTAAGGCATCCTCTCATAAATACATGGGCTAATATATTTATGTTTGTAATAAATATTTTACCAAAGTGCTTATAACATATTTGTAGACCAATCTTTGTACTTAATAACAGACCTACAAGGTAAAATATAATCCTTGGTATGCAATTCTGGTTTTAAACTCTCAAATTGATAGCTTCAATTTTAAGAGAGGCTTTGTGTTTTTCACAAAGTAAAATATACTTTTCTTAACCTTTGTGGAAAGTTAGGGAAATAATACCCCATCCCTAGTTAAAATTTGCAAACTTAAATTATCATATTGATATAGCTGTCAGCTGTCCCTTTTGATAATACTGTATAGATGAATAGAAACAGAAGATTCATTTCATTTGTGTCAACATTGGCAGAAAATAATATGACAGAGTGCAAGACTCAAGGGATTCATCTGACATTATTGAACAACCTCTTACCCTAGGAACTGCCTTTTACTGGGCCTTCTCCAGACACATTATACAAAAGAAGATCTTCTGATGGCCTTTGAACAATGTGAGACACTGATCTATGCATTTTAGAAAGGAGGCCCTAATGGGAATGCAAATAATTTCATCTTGAAATCGTAATCAAAAGCCTTAAAAATACTTCTTTTGTATGGTTCTTTGAAGGATCTTTTACAATGACCATTCATTTCAATTCCAAATCCTTTGTGTGTAGCAGGAACCTTGACATAAAAATCATAAAATGCAAATTAACATTTTATTATTCAACTTAAAAGGCAGTGAAATATGAGAGAGGTTTTAGTTTCCTGGGAAATGAACTTGAACAAGAGAAGCAAAATGTGTCCAACTAATGGATGTGGGTTTTTAGCTTCTAAAGAGATAGGTTTCTTTGTCAAGAGTTATATTTGACAGGACAATTTTCTGCACTAAAATTATTGTTTATTATTAAATGATTTTATCATTTCCTTTTTCATAAAATAATACTGAAATAATTAAATATGAATATATGTAATCCATACCCATGTGTAGTAATTTTACATATAATAGTCCTCTAGTAAGTATTTTACATATAATAATCCTTCATTATGTGATATAAAATTGATTTTTTTTTCTCAGAAATTAAACTTAAATAATAATAAACATTTCTAATTATTCAGGATTATTTTTAGAGATTTTTTAGTTAGGTAATGGCCAAACACATTTTGTAATTATTAGGGTGATATGCAACTCTACTTATGCCAACACAAATAAAATGTTATGATGACAGAACTAAGCTTTATTAACTTCTTTAATAAAGATCACCTGTTCCTTTACTTATGGCTATCCACTTTGAAATGGAATATTTGAAAGAAAATGGGATAATTTCAAATTTGGAAAGCAAAACAACAAAAATGTGTGTTTCCTGTGTGGGCGGTTTGTTTCACAATTGTCCATATTATTAGTATCTCATTACTATTAAAACAATAACAAATATTCCTTCCACCTCCATCACTACTTCTGTTACCATGGCTACAAATACTACCACTACCATAGCTCCTTCTAAAGGTAGCATTTGTTGAATAGAAAATATGTGCCAAACCATGAACTAAGTAACCTGCATGGATTGTTTTATGGAGGCTTTGTAGAAGTCCTGTATAGTACACTCTTCTATTAATCATATACCATAAAGTAATTGTGCATGTACAAAACCAAGACAACATTCCCCGAATGCAAGTTCATCTGAATGACTTTAGGGACCATAATGGTCTGATTTTGCACATATGTTCCATATTCAAGATTACATTGGTATTTACTTCCTCTAGAAAATAGAATGCTAACTAGTGTGGAAGACATATGAGAATGGAAAAAAGTTTTTAGAGAAGGAGGATATGAGACAAAAGATACACCGTAACTATTGATGTACGCCACAAAGAGCTCAGCCACCTCAGAGAGGATATAGATAATTCTTAGACTTCCCCCTGAAAAATCCCACCCATTTAACAGAGACAGCAAAGATCATTGTCAAGGAACTAATGTGGTACGTTAAAAAAATCACAGGAAAAATTAGCTTTAGAATAAAAGAATACAATAATAAATGACTAATATACATAATGTGGCACTTGAGGGCTTCATTTTCACTGACATGTATAACTTTACATGTGAAATGAATCCGTGGAGGGAAAGTTGAGCATGCTGTTATCCATAAAAATTTAACGTTGCAAAGTATAAGTTGAATTGTACTGTGACCTAGATTTCAATCATAATGCAGTAAAAGAAAAAATGTCAGTGAATTATGGTAAAATGAATTTTATTTTGAGCAATATTAGTTTCTTTTCAGTGATCTTTTTTGACATTTGATAGATTTTTCAGTCATGCACAAATAGAAGAAGAATGTAAGTAGAATGAAAGTATAATACTTTTTGGCACCAAATGAAACATTAAACCATGCCAAGGAGAGCTCTGGATGTGTCCATTTCACCCATGAATGCTTCAGGCTCCAGACCTAATGTGGAGGAAAGCAGTGCGGGGGCTGGTCTCCTGGGGTGCTCACTGTTGCAAACCAGAACTAAGGGGTGCCTGGCAACATGGTGCACCGCTGAGTTCTGCAAATAAATCAGTTGACTTCAATTTTAGGTAGACGGTTTTCTATCTCCCAGTTTGGGAAGTCAACTTGAACAATCATATTTATATAGATGCTGCTGTTCCAAAATTAAATTGCTCACATAATTTTAGTCATAGGTGCTTCTTTTAAATACTAGTGCTCTTATTTTTAATACTATGAAGTAGTGAAAGCCTATAAAAATGCACAGAAAAAATAACAACTGTTCATATACTACCAACCAGCTCTGTCAAAATTAACATTTTGCCATCATTTTATTTTTAATTGTTTTTGGAAGTAATAAATCCTGAGGGATACAGTTGAATTCTCCTACCTACAATTCCTTTCTCTCCTAACCTCTGAAGAGATAATGACCATCTCAAGTTTGAATGTGATATGCTATACCATAAGGAATATAAATGACATGTTTTTATTATCCTTTTATGTTAACTTTGGGGCATAGATATATTAATGATTATACTATATTATATTTATTTTATTATATCAGTACATATAGCCATGTCTGTGTATAAAGGCAAATAGCATAAATATTGTTATTGGAATTATTATTATGTATTCTACAATTACTTGCTTGCCAATGTCTTGCTTCTACCTTCCTTTTGGTTTTCACTTATTTTATGCTCCAATACTTTGTTAACTACAGTGGTTCTCAACCAAGTTGCATATTGGTATCATCTATGGAGTTTTAAAAGAACTGGTGATTTGGTCCCTAACTTGATAGATCTGAGTTGTGACTTAATACTGAGAATTTAAAAGTCCTCCAAGTGATTTTCATGGCCAGCCAAAACTGAGAATCAAGTTCTCATAGTTTTTTTCAGTAAGAGACTTTTGAGAAGTGTTTTTTTTTGTTTGTTTTTTTTTCGAATTTCCTTCAGAAATGTATTCAGGTTTATAAGATGTAGAATTCCAGGTTAACACTTACTTTCTCACTGCATTTTGAAGATATTGCATGGTTTTCTGCTTTCTAGTATTGCGGTCGAGAACCTTGCAGTTGGGATCATTGTTCTTTGATGGGCATTTGCTTTAGTTCTCTAGTTGATTTTAAGATTTTTCTATGTGCTTTGGTGTTCTGCAATTGTACGACCGTATTTCTTGATATGTAATTGTTTGTATTTCTTTCCCAGGACTACCATAGATTTTAAATCTGAGGATTCACATATTTTATCAATCTAGAAAAATCCAGCCATGTATCCCTTGACTATCATCCAACACATTTTGGGCCATGTTGATTTTTTTTTTTTTTTAATAGAGCCTTTTTTCTTTTACTTCCAAATCCTTGTTTGTATCTTTATTTTGCACATATCTATTTGGAAAAAAAAACAATGTCCAAAAAAATTCTGTTATCTGAAATGTTCAGGGATTGAACTCTTCTGTTGTATTAACTGTGAACTCCTGCTAATGGTGTATTTATAGTTTAGATTATGAGTTTCTTTTTAGTGAGGCTTCACATATGTGTGGCTGTGTTGAAAATATGTTTCTCCACTGCTCTTTTCACTTGTTTCTGCTGGATTCCCACAATGGTGTAAATTTTCTGGCTGGGAGTTCTCTGAAACCTAATAACAGAGGAAGCCTGAAATGCAAATATCCCTGAGGGCATGACGCCTACAAATTTTCAGGGCCCACCTAAAACAGGTTGATTTCCTTTTGCCTGAATAGTGAACTGATTTCTAGTTCTCCATTTTGTAATACTTTGAGTTAGCCCTGTAAAGGTCATGACTTTGTAAAGTATCTCAGTTCCAACTCCCTAGATTTCATTATCCCAAGACCTCAACTTGGAATTAATATCAAAGCCCCCGGAGCAGGATTTCTCCACATCAACACCATAGACATGTTGGAATGGATACTTGTTCAGTAGTTGTGTCAGTGTGGCTGGAGGGCGGGGACTTGTACCCTTGTGCACTGTAGGAAGTTTAGTAGCAACGCTACTCTCTGCCCACAAGATGCCTCTAGTACACAGCCCGGCCAGCTGTGACACCAAAATGCGTCCATCTATTTCCAAACTTCCCCTTGGGGCAAAATCACCCCCACTTATAAACCACTGCCCTAAATAATTAAGATCAGCAAGCCCTGCAGAGCAACCTCGTGTCTATCTCATGTACTTCATGTTCTAGTTTTCAGTTGTCTCCTATTTATCGCTCCTAGAAATGTCCCTTACTTCCTGTGAGCCCAGTTCCATATGGAGCAGGAGGTCTAGTAATATCCTAATATTTGTAGAGAGAAATTTTTATAGCAAAAGAGTTTTTAGGTATATAACTTTTCTCTATTGCCCACACTGTAGTTCTAAATTATTATTTTTTTAATCTGAAATTATTCGACAATTTTGACCAGAGGTGAATGGATCATGTAAGTAATTCTGATGTCGTATTTAGATAAATGAGTAGACAGAACACCTGTGTTCATCTTTCTACTACAGGGGATACTATCTACTATGATGCACAGCTGGAGAGTCGGATAACCTGGTTTCTCTATGTTGGTTATGAGTATGCCGCCAACTAGCTCTGTGACTAAGATGAAATAAATAGCTTAATTCTTCTACTTTTCATTTATTATTAAGGTTTTATTTCTTGTTTCTCAATTACCACTTTTCGCTCACCTAATTTTATTGTAGTAAACCTAGTTAGACTCATAGATATTAAAATGTGTTCATTTATGAATATTAAATTATTGATATCAATGGAATAAATAGTGCTTGTTGATTTATCTCCCCTAAGTGAAACCCTATAATATCCATAATATATTATGAACCTTCATTGATTAAAATATTTACAATAATCTGTTTTAATTTTTTCTTGATGATTTTCCTATATAAAAATGTTATCTACTGTTTCACTCTTATAGAAATTATGAAACAGATCAGTTTGAAATAAAAATAGAAATATTTTAAAATATGAAACATTTTATATATTTGAGCTAGGTATTTTCTATATATTTGAGCTAGGTATTTTAAGAGGTTTAAGAAAGAAATTGGTAGGGGCTATGGCTCAGCAGTGGTTGACTGAAAGTCATACCAGTTAAGCTCTGTCTTAAAGCACACAGTAAGGTTTAAGTAGTAAAAATGGCGAATGAAAAGGGCATGTGAGCAGATTTCATGGGAAAATCAGCTGTCTAATCAGATATCTTCCCTCATTACTCTTAGACATAGAAAATTTGAGGAAATTCTTTCTGGCTACCCCATGAATAGACCTACCACACCACCATCACTACTGATCTCCTTTCACCATGTCGCACAGGAGTACGCAAATAATGTATACAGGACAGGGAAGTAGACCTTCCCTGTATCTGTTCAACCTGTGCAGACCAAAGGGAGGCTTAGTTTTAGTTACTGAGAACAGTCTCAAGTACCTCAGCAAATAAAACTTGAGGAATGCAAAAGCTAAGGAGGCAGGATCTAACTATATACACCTATGTATTCTTTGGCAATTCAGTTGTGGTTGTATACTGGAAAATTGTAGTGCACCCCGGTTTTAAGTTTTCTTGACTGTTAACATTGATGCTTGCTAAGAAGTGCAAAAACCCAATAGTATAAGTGATGTGGGACACCAGAGTGGGGTTTATTATGGCAACATTAACATGATTACAGTCTGATAGAGGATTATGATATTTGCAGAAATAACCACAAACAAAAAATTAGTGGTCCTATGAAGTCACGTGGGAGCTTAATGCAGATGACCACTTAAGGAAAAATTTTTTGAAGTTAAAGTATATAATGCAGACCTTGAAGGATGAGTAGTATTTGAAATGACTGACCATTGATACAAGTCTGAATTGGGCTACAAGTGAAATCAGACCAAAAAAAAAAAAAAAAAAAGTCGTGGGCTGGAAAGGGTCTATAATAAGAGCCAGAAGTGTCATTAGATAAGAGATAAGTGGTGAAAGGAAAGAAATGGTTTAAGGTATTCATTCTAAAAATAAAGTAATTCCAAATGGTACAGAAACTTAAAGTATTTTTAAACTGGTTATTGATGTGTATTAAACTTTATCATAATGATTTATCAGGTTGCCTGGGACAAATACCTCCATTTAAAAATATGTCATGAGAAAAGGTACAGAATAAATGATTCAGAATCCTATGAAATTCAGCCCAAAGCATTCATTCACTTATATATGGTGAACAATTTTCCTGAAGAGAAAAGATTCTAAATGCAAATGTCAGAACTCCGTATAATAATGCTTTGTATTAATTATCTTTCTGTTGGGAAGTACCAGGCTCTTAAGTGATTTTTCTCTTACAAATCTTCAGCAAGATTAAGTACAATTTAGAGGACTTTGGTTTCTCCATAGCAGGAAAAACTTGGCAGAATATTTCTGATATCTGCTATGCCTCATCTGCATTTTCATCAATTTACTAGTGAAAGATAATGCGAGGAATAAAAATTGGAGAATAAATAAAGAAAAGTTAAAATGAAACCATGACAAATAAAATATTCTAAACAGGTTATTTATTTTTCTTTCTTTTAAAATGTTTCCCATCATAGGCTTTAACCATACTTGAGTTTATAATTTTGCAACAATAAAAATTCTGGTCTGTGCAAGGCTCTTTTAAGCTAGCCAGAACTTTATATTTGAACAGTAAACAAAAGGAGAGGAAAGTTTCTACTGTTAATCTTTCCCTTTTTAAAATACAATTTTATTAACCTTTATATCAATTAAAGATGCTTCAAGTAAAACCAGTCACTTCTATTAATTCTAAAAAAAAACACAATTTTATAAATAATACCAAATTAAGATGAATATTCACTACTTTTTAAATTAATGTTATGATGATCTCATTAAAACAGAGATACTTCTCTGATGCATGTCAACTATGTAATCCCCAAAGTATCACTTTTTCTCTATACAGATGCTTCAACCTAATAACTCTCTCCTGTTTTATAAATAACTTGAAAGAGCTAGAAAGAGAGAGAGAGAGAAATAAGTGTAAAAACTGGTATTGAAGTTTTAATATTATTGCCATTTTAATTACAACTCTAAGAATGAAGTCTACCAACTTTCCCTTTTTCTCTTACATTTATTTCTCTCTCCCTCTCCCTCTCCCTCTCCTTCCACCCTTCTCCCTTTGTAGGTACTAATGGAGTAAAGAAAACTTTAATGTGTACATACTTAAAAGATGAAAATTCATTTCACCTCTTAAAAGTTACAGGTACAGATTCTCCCTAAATATTAAGGAGTCAAATCACTGAAACCTCCGGAAGTATGGATGATAATCCTATAAAAAGTTATTTTTTCAATAACTTAGGAGAAATTAAAAATTCTCTCACATCACCATGTCACAGTAATGAGAGGAACACTGGCTAGCAGTCCCATTTTAATACCCAGACTAGCTTTTTTCTGCTGAAAAAATGGCTTGTACTTTATTGATAAATATCAGGAAGTGATAATTGAGTCTGCAGAGAAGACAGCATCAAATTGAGTGGGTTCAGTTTTCCACAGTTAATAAAATGATTTTTGCACAACAAAAATCAAGTAAATTATTAAATAGCAACTTGTTACATCACCTTAACTAGTAGTATCTAGGTACATACTAGACATTTTCCTGGTAGAATGAATAAAAGGTAGATAAAATTCTTGCCATTTGCTTATGAATTATTATCCCAACGTAGTTTTATTTAATGTGAAATGCTACTGATTTATGCCTTTGTGGAAAACATTCTTCCTTCTCACAGTTTACTTAATTAGTTACCATGAATATTATGCTCACTTCATAGCAGATATATACTAAAGAGTCCTTCTGGCAGAAAGCTGTTTTACACTGTAAGGAAAAAATGGGAAATTAATGCATCAAAATACATTTCGAAAATGCATTCCTTAAATGGAAAACCAAGGGCACTGTCTGGATAAAATCTTAATCTTACCTCTGCTAATTCTAAATTGTAACATATTGCAAAAGTATCATTTGATCGTACATTTGATGCTATTAAGATAACCTGTAAATGTTACCTATAGAATTAATAATGCAATCTGAAATTAAGGTTATAATTTTGAGATAAAATTAAAATGAAGATAAAAAAACTCTTTTGTGAACATCATTGATTTGATAACAGTGAACATAATTTATGTGTCTTTTCCAGTTTGTATATGTTCTTCCATTTTACATTACCATTTTTTTAAATTAATAAAGATAAATTTACAGCACATGTTACAATAGTGGTTCTTGATAATCTGAAAGCATAGAATTTTTCTCTTGAAACTCAAGACTCTTGGCACATTGTCTTTCCATGGTTTCAATATTGGGGTATGTGGTACCAGATTGAGAGGAAGATTGGAAAAGAACCAAGAAGCACCTTTTTTCTTTTATACTTCATGAGTGAGTTTTCCAGCCTAGTGAGGAAGGGGAGTACCTTTTTCATCAGCATCAGTCAAGCTCTAAAACTGAAAAAGCCTTTTCTTTCTCTCAAAGAGTTCTGAATTCTGTTCTTTTACTCTCGGAATAATAATGAGACTTATCTCCTTATACAGAAATCAGTCTGCTTGCCAGATTTAAAAAAAAAAAAAAAAAAAAAAGAATCAGACCATGCTTTAATTAAGAAGATATGTATGGTTGTATTTTGGCAGGTTAGAAACTAAGATTCACGCTAAATAAATTAGAAATACTGTAGGGGAAATCAGACTGCTTTTTAGTGCCTTTGCAGATATAATGTGGCAGATGTGGCTAGTCTGATGCTGGATGTTTTGTAGTTCTAAATATGGCTATTTTTCTTTTAAAGGGTGTTCAGTATCACCAATACTTTGTTATATGGCCTACGCTGATTTCCATGGCTGCCCTCCCAGTGCTGTACTATCCCTAATAGAGTAGCCTGAGTCTATTGAGCTATCTGAAGCTTTAGGTCAAAATTTTAAAAAATAATAATAAATTACACTTAATCTGTTGCATATGATTCTATTTTAGTGATAGTTATCTTCCTTTTTATTTTTGTTGTTACAATAATGTAATTCAGACAAAACTCAACATTTTTCTCATCCTAGCCATGCATATCAAGAAAAAAAAAGGTTAATATACTCAAGACAAAAATCCTTTTAAAAAAGAAGCCTAGAGGACTACTATACTATTTATGGAATAAACAGAATGCTTGATAGCGCTTTTTATTGCCTCATTTAGAATTGCTAGTATAACTCAAAAACGACCCTATCACCTTTGAGAAGTAGAGTCATTTTAAAGTCATGCTATAGTAATAAAGCATTATAATATGTATTACACCATCTACATCATCACAGCCCACTCCCCTCTAATTTTATTTTTTGACATTTTATATTTTATATTAATTTCAGGTGTACAGCATAGTGGTTAAAAATTTATATAATATACAAAGTGATCTTGCTGACTAGTACCTACCTGGCACTATACATAGTTATTACCGTATAACTGACTATTTATTATGTTTTGCTTTACATCCCCATGACTATTTTGTAACTACCACTTTGTATTTCTCAATCGTTCACGTTTTCACCCTGCCCCCAACCCCCCTTTCATCTATCACCCTGATAAATCTAGTACCGATCTGACACTGTATATATAGTTATAATATTACTGACTATATTACTTATTCTATACCATACATCCCCATGACTACTGTGGAACAACCAATTTGTACTTCTTAATCCCTTCTTCTTTTTCACTCACCCTCAACTTGCCTCCTTTCTGGCAACAATCAAAATATTCTCTGCATCTATGAGTTTGTTTATGATCTGTTTGTTTATTTTGTTCTTTACATTCGACTTATAAGTGAAATCTTATGCCATTTGTCTTTCACTGTCTGAATTACTACACTCAGCACAATACCCTCTAGGTCCATCCACGTTGTCACAGATGACAAGTTTTCATTCTGTTATACAGCTGAGTAATATTCCATTGTATATATGTACCACTTGTTCTTTATCCATTCATCCATTCAGGGATATCCTGGTTGCTTTCATATTTTGGCTTATGTAAATAATGCTGCAATTAACATGTGGATGAGTCTGTCCCTTTGAAGTCGCATTTTGGATTTCTTTGGATAAATACCCAGAAGTGGGATTACTTGGTCCTTCTTTGTCTCTTGTACTAGTCTTTGTTTTAAAGTCCATTTCATCTGGTATAAGTATTGCTATCCAGCTTTTTTGTTTGTTTCCATTTTTATGAAATATATTTTTCCATCCCTATACTTTCAGTCTGTATGTGTCATTTGATCTGAAGACAATCTCTTGTAGACAGCTTATGTAAGTATTTTGTTTTCTTATTCATTCAGCCCCCCATTTTGATTGGAACATTTAATCCATTCACATTGAAGGTAACGCTTTATAGTCATATAATTTTTGCCATTTTATTATTCATAGTTTTGATTTTTTTTTTTTTTTTCCATCTTAAAGAAGTCCCTCTAAGATTCCTTGTAATACTGGTTTGGTGATGATGAACTCCTTTAGTTTTCTCTTGTCTGGGAAGCTCTTTATCTGTCCTTCAATTCTAAATGATAGCTTTGCTGCAGAGTAATCTTGGCTGTAGGTTCTTGGTTGTAGGTCCTTGCTTTGCATCACTTTGAATATTTCCTGCCAATCCCTTCCGACCTGCAAAGTTTCTGTTGAGAAATCAGCTGGTAGTATTATGGGAGCTCCCTTGTAGGTAAGTAACTGCTTTTCTCTTGCTGCTTTTAAGATTTTCTTTTTGTCTTTAACCTTTGGCATTTTAATTACATTGTGTCTTGTATTCATCTTGTTTGGGCCTCTTTGTATTCATCTTGTTTGGGACTCTCTGCTCTTCCTGGGCTGTATATCCATTTCCTTCACCTGGTTAGGGAAGTTTTCAGTCATTGTTTCTTCAAATAGGTTTACAATTCCTTGCTCTCTCTTTTGTCCATCTGGTACCCCTATAAAGCAAATGTTGGTGTTGTCCCATAGGCCCCATAAACTCTCCTCATTTTTTTTTTCCCAATTCTTTTTTCCTTTTTGCTTTTCTCATTGGGTATTTTCTGCTACCTTATCTTCTTAATCACTGTTGATCTTCCACTTCATCTAGTCTACTCTTGATTCCCTATAATATATTCTTTGTTTCCATTATAGTATACTTTAGGTGTGATTGGTTCTTTTTTATGTTCTCTATCTCCATTTTTATGTTTTTTATCTCTTTGTTAAAGTTCTCCTTGAGATTACTGAGCAACTTTATAACAAGTGTTTGGAACTCTGTGTCTGGTGGATTGCTGGTCTCCATTTTGTTTAGTTCTTTTTCTGGAGCTTTCTTCTATTCTTTTATTTAGGACATGTTTCTTTGTCTCCTCATGTTGGCTGCCTCCCTGTGTTTGTTTCTATGTATTACACAGGGCTGCCATGTCTCCCTGTCTTAGTAGAGTGGCCATACATTGTTGGTGTGCCGTGGGGTCCAGTGATGCAGTCTTCCTGGTTACCTGAGCCACGTGCTCCGGGTGTGTCTCTTCTTTGGGTTGTATGTACCGTCCTTCTCTAGTTGAGCCTTGGTTGTTGTTTGCACATCATTGGGAGGGATTGACACTCAGGTTCATTTGTTGTAATGTCTGGCTATGACTACAGTGGAGGAGTTATGTTGCAGCGGCTGACCCTACAGAGTAGAATTACCTCAGCAGGGCTCTGGTGCCTGCTTAATTCACCCCTTGGGTTTGTCATCATTGGAGGTGACTGGGTTATCCTCCAGTTCATTTTGAAGCTGGCCACTGGGCATGCCTGCCCCAGGGCCACCTAAAAGGGTACCTGCTGTAGGCCAAGTTCAGCTGCAGCCTGTGCCTTGCCCCAGGCTACACACAAAGCAATCTACAGATGTCTACTGTACTTGGAAGTGCCTCGAGAGGCCAAGCTGTGAATCAAGGCTGGCTGCAGCTAGTGCCAGGCTTAGGGCTGCTCAGCCAGAGGTACTGTATGTGCTCATGTCAGATGCTGCTTGTCTTGGTTCTGCAAACCATTGAGAGACCCTAGGAAAGTCTGTGGCATGAGCAAAGGCAGGGATTTTGGTATGACAAAGCCACTGGAAGCAGTTTGGGTGTTGCACGGTCTCAGAATCACCAGGATGTAGAGAACAAATGGTGTCAGTCAGCCTGATGGAGACGCAGGTATAGGCCATCACCTGTGTCTGCATGCTGAGAAGGGGCATACTCAACAAAGAAGCAATGGCTCTGCCAGCAACTCTGTCCAGGAGAAAGCTGCCCCTCCAGCCCTCTTCCTGAAGCCAGACAACTCAAGTCTTTCCTATATGTCCCTGTCACCACTCGAACTGCTTCCTAGTGCTGGAGCTCAGAGCCAGTGATTCTGTTGGTAAGGCTGTGCTTGGTCTCTTTAAGAGGAGCAATGGGAATGCAGCTGCCTTCTGTTACACTCAGGCACAATCTCCACTGGTTTTCACAACCAGACTTGTAGGTACTTACTCCCAGGCATTGAAACCCTGGACTGGAAAGCCTGTTGTGGTGCTGCCACCCCTTGCTCCTCTGGGGGGAACTTGTGTAACTGAGATATCCCTCCCGATTTTTAATGGTCACACATGGGTTTGGGACTAGCCCCTTCTTTGTTTCTTCCCCTCCTACCAGTCTTGTGGTGGTCTCTTTTGTACAAATCCTTAGTTGTAGTGCTTTGGTTCAGCAAGATTCCATGCAATTCTCAATAATGGTTGTTTTGTAGTTTAGTTGTCATTTTGATGTGGTCATGAGAGAAGGTAAGCACAACATTTATTTACTCCACCATCTTCACCGTAACACCACTTTACATAGATCTTATACAGTATAAAATAGCAATCATTACTAAACATATCTGAAAATGAGATTGCACATTAGCTCTAAAATTGCAAATGAAAATAAGAATAAGTCACCATGCAATATTACTTGCTTATGCTGTATTCCACATATTTCTAAACTTTTTATAGTATAACATATTAAAGTTGGAAGAGTCCTCAAATACTGTTGTTGTTGTTGTTGTTGTTTTGTTTTGTTTTGTTTTTAGAGCGCAAAACTCAAACACAAGTTTCTCTTCTAAAAAGTGCTAAGGGGTAGGGGTTTGTGAAGAAGTGTCACATTTTAAAATTTGCTTTTTGCTTTCTATAAAATGAAGGCATAATATATTTGGAAGTAGTGGGAAACACAACATAAAAGTTTAGAATATAAACGTGTCTCTACCTCCAAATCATACTAACATTTTATCAGTATGCAATATTTTTTAAAGTATTTTCACTCTGTAGAAATCTGTTACTAAATATCACTGACTCCCCCTATGATCTTTTATATCACATCATAATTAGTGCATATATTTGCGTAATTTCTGCACAAAAACTGGAAAATTTTCATTTGATATTAGTTGTTCTATATCAGGGCTTTCCAATAGAATTTTCCATGATGATGGAAATATTCACAGTATAGTCTAATACCATAGCCACATGGGTCTTTTGAGCTTTGAAATTAGCATAAGTATTATTATTTTTAATTTTAGTAGCCACAAACTCATGACCCTTCATGGATTAGCTTTTTTGTGTGTGTATTCAACAAAGGTGGCCTTTGTTCTCTCAGCTCTCAAAATATTTCATATTTTTTTCCCAGATAGGAATGTTTGATATCTGTAAAGAAGCACTATAGATGCATAACTATAATAAGTTATCCTGCCTCCATAGTTTGGATTTTTATTATGTAGCTAACATGTTTCAGTCATCCCTGTAAATCCTGTGTAAAAGTTATTTCAGTGACATCCTTGCTTTCACCTCAAATCCTCCTTTGAAGTTAGCGATAGTGCCTGCCTGCAATACTCATGTCAGAAGCAAACCATTTGTTGTTGCCTGTGTTATCCAGTGAGCTTTCAGTTCTTCTCAAAATAAGCTTTCATACGACAGGGATAAAAAATGTATGTGAAGGGAGCCTTGTTCTGTCAATATCTCGAACCAGGAACATCTCACCAATAATGCAGCAAGAAAAAAGTAAGAGGCTGTCATAGGAATCTTCAGAAGACTCGCCTTCTGACAGGATTCTGTGGTGAGCACTGTGACTGCCTTGGTGATTGTACTAGAAGGATAGCAGAGAAGAAAACCTGTAGCAAGTCAATTTATTGACAAACTTTGTGAAGAATACGTAATGCGTCTTGTTAAAATTCATATAAACAGAAGGTTTTTCCAATTTCAACACAAATTCAAGAGATTTTGCCCCATTTTTTTGGTTGTTGTTTCTCTAATACATATACATTTATGAATAAATTCATGGGTAGAACTTTGTATTTGATGAAACGATGAGCTAGACAGCCCCAGAAACACTTTCAGTGTTAAAAATATATCAGTATCTCTGGGTTCAAAAGGAAGCCAAAGTACGATGTGGGGAAATTATTCTACACTGAAATTCTGCTCCAATACTTTCCAACATCTAACTGTAGAGTACTTATTTTATAATATGTGTCATCTATTCTAAAAGATCTGCATATTTAAATTAGTTAAGATTTCAACCCCGTAAATAATTAATGATGGAGGGAGGGACTACTAGCATAATGTACTTAATAGAAGGGTCAAAAGTAAGTGAAAGAAAAATCTATGGGAAAAAAATATTCAAGTAAGATATGTGCATATATTTCAATTGACATTTATTTATTGCTAATTTCCCTTAGTTATGGGAAATTACACTAAGGAGAGAGAAGTCTAAAAGAGTAAGTGCAATAATGAAGAATCCAAAATAGTTCAACTCCATCGCTACCTTTTCCTCCACATCTCTGCACATCTCTGACATCTCGTTTGGCATCTGCACATCTCTGACTTCTAATTTGGTATCTTGTTTGCGTAACTGTGTACACATTTGAACTTAACTACTTTTATTAACAATTAACAACCTTATTAATAATCAAAGTTATAATAACCCTTTTCTTAAATGTTAAGAAGGAAAGTAATTCCCACAGAGTTGAAACATAAGTAAAATTCAAAGATTATTCTCCACTTGCCAGAATGAATATTTGCTTTAAGTAAGAGAATATGATGTTCAGTAATTCTTATTTTCTGTAAAATTTCAATACTTGCCATCTAAAAATAAAGGCTGTAATTCACCTATTTTCTTGTAAGAAATGTGATATCACTCATATTTACTAGCAGTAATGAGACATCTCTTGGCTCTTGAGAACAGGAAAATTGCAGTTCTATTTATATCATTTTATACAGACTATTGGAAATAAAAAAAATTTTTTTTCAAATTCATGTAATTGACATAATGTTTAAAGTCGCTGTTTAGACTAGCTCTATAAGCATTATGCATGTAGATGCAGGTTGTAATCATAAGGCCAACCCAAAAGTTACTAATGAAAAGGGGATGTACGAATATATGTCAGTTAAATGTAGCAATATGGAAATGTGACCAGTTGTGGTTAAGTCCACAATCAACCATTTGCATCTAAAAGTTGAGAAGTTTGAAATAGACCATCCAGGAAGTCTAGCACTTTGGTTTATTTTTAAAAATGGCCCTATCTGCTGTTATATAATAGTGTTTTTATGAGGATTAAAGGAATGGATATATGTGAAATATTTAGAAGTGTGCCTGATACATATTACGTGCCATGCAGCATTAACTGTCCTCCTATTTCTCTTGGAACTGTGCTGGAAGTTTATATACAAAGGGTTTATGTTTTGATGTTCCCATTCTCCTATCAGATGGTAAAACATGATTAAATTATAGCTGCAATACAAATGTTGATGGCACACAAAAAAACACTCCCCCCCCAGTCCAATAGCTATCGTAATGCACAGGAAATTGACTTCTGCTCTTTTTTCAACCTGTTTATAACTTTAAATTAATTTATGATGGTGAATTTTAATGGATTAGTTAAAAGTCATGTTTTATTTCTCTTTGTTTTAAATATTAGGCCAAAATGAAAACGTATATAAGTGGACATGATACTTTGTAAAATTAAATACAGGATGTAAATAATAAAGAGACTCTTAAAAGAAGTTATTAATTCTTTTCCAACTGTTTTTCTCCAGATTATAGAAAAATTTACTTGATTCACAAAGAAAGGGTCTTAAATTAATGAGATTTTATTTTGGGGAGTAAAGTAAGAGTGTGGGAACAGAGTCCCAGAGAGCAATTTCCAGGCTCTCGGCCTCACGTGGAAAGGTGCTGGCTCGGGTAGTAGATGGCCATCAGCTGCTATTGGTCAACCATTAGCTACTAATATAATATGATTAGAAGAGTTCTTTATGTATATTATTAAAGAGCCAAGTCCTTTATCAGAAATCTAGTTGGCAAATATTTTCTTCTCACCTCTAGCTTGTCTCTTCATTTTCTTTGCAATGTGTTTTGAAGAGCAAGAGATTGTAATTTTGAAAGAGTCACTTTTTTTGTAATTAGTGTTTTTTTGTGTCTTGCTGAAATATTTGCTTGCCCTATGATCACAAATATATTATCTCATGGTTTCTGCTAGTATACATATAATTTTAGGTTTCATGTTTAGTTCTATGATCCATTTGAGGTAATTTTTTAAAAATGTAAATGTCAAGATTCATTCTTGTGCAAATATTGCCCTTTTTGTATTGAATTACCTGTCAGTGTGCCTATTGACTATATATTTATAAGTCTATATGTATGGGCTGCTTTTGGACACTCTATTTTTTTATTTATATGTTAGGGTAATACATAACTTTCTTTATTTTCAAATCTTGAAATCAGCTAGAGAGATTTTGTTACTTTTAGAACCACATTGGTTAATCTAATTGCTTAGCTACCAAGGTAATTTTTTTTCAAATAAGCTTCTTAAAAAAAAAGTGATAATAATTGGGATTTCATTGACATTATAGATCAATTTGAGAAAAATTGACATTACAATAACATTGGGTCTTCTGATTCATGGGATTGGTATAAATTCTCCAATTATGGTGATATCTTTCATTTTTGCATCAAGATTTTAAAGTCCAGGATACTAATCTTGCATATGTTTTGTTAAATGCACTTTAAGTATTTAACTATTTTTCATACTTTAATAAAACATGCAGGTTTTAATATTTCAATTTGCAGTTGTTTATTACTAGACTGTATAAATACAACTGATTTTCATACATTGACCTTTAATAAGGCATTGTTATAGCCACTAACCATGCTTTAAATTTCACTCTAAGTACTACTTATTTGCATTCCTTGAATTTTGTACAGATGTCTTTCAATTTAATTCAAAGCATTTTTTTTTCTTTTGACTTCCTCTTTGATATAATGGGTCATTTATAAATGTAGAATTTAATTTCCAAATATTTAGGAATTTCCATGTGTCTTTCTCTTAGTGTTGTTTATTTAAACTCTATTTTGTTCACGGGGCGGGGGGGAGGGAACAAAAACTTTGTATGATTTTCATTTTTTCAATTTAAGTTTTGTTTTCTGGCCCAGAATGAGATATGTCTTGGTGAATGTCCCATGTATAGTTGAGAAGAATGATATTTTGCTGTTTGGTTGAGTGCTCTAAAAATATCAGTTATATCAAGTTAATTGATAGTGTAATTCAGGTCTTCTATATTCTTAATGATATTTGCTTTGTTTTCTATGAGTTATTAAGAGGGGAGTTTCCAATTCTTATTGCAGTTTTATCTATTTCTCATTTTATTTCATCATTTTTTTTCCTTAATGCGTTTTGAAACGCTTTTGTTAGGTGTGTACACATTTAGGATTTTAATGTCTTCTGAATGAATTGACCCATTGCTCATTGTCTTCCTATGATAATATTAATTGTTCTGAAGTTGACGTTGATGTTAATATAGCTACTCCACATTTCATTGGTTTAGTGTTTGCATGACATGCCTTTCTTCAATCTTTTACTTTTATTCCATTTGTGTCATTATACTTATTGTGTGTTTCTTGTAGACATATAATCTAATTGTTTCTAGCTTTTTCCATTTAACCTAACCTTGTCTGAGTTTTAACTGGCAGACCATTTACACTTAATTATGTGATTTAACTTAAATCTATCATCTTGCTAGCTGTTTTATTTAATATTATACTATTTATTCACATACATGATGTTGATATTTGAAACTCTTTAAGTCTAAATATGTCAGGTTCTTAAGAATTAAAGCATAAATCATTTCTATTATTCTTTGTTAATTAGTTATCATAAATGATTCTCAAGTCACCTTATTAGTAATGTTATGTCTATGATAAATTACAAGATCTTTAATTATTCTTTTCAGTAAAAATCATATTTTGAATTAATGTGCAGAATAAGTTAATGTCTCTTCCTTTTTCAATGATAATTATGAATTTCTTTTTGGAGTTATTTTCAAATTTGCAAAACTAGATAATCCATCACCAAAGCTATGTATCTCCTATTAGAATACATTCATCCATCACACTCATTTGCTTTTACCCAAGTATATATGCACAGACCAGATGAAAACTATCCAGATCCCCTATTGTATTCTGTTTGTCCATGTTTTTGTGAAAATAGAACAGAACTCATAGGGCATGAGAGAATAATTGCTTTGAGAACACAAAGAATTTCCAATGCTTCCCCCCTCCCTTTGCAATATAAATGGATTTATGAATTTTTGGTTTTTATCTAAATTCCCAAACAAAAATAAATATGATTTTCTTATTTAATCTCTCATCTTTCCATGTCCCCAATTTATCATATAATTCAGAATTGAATTTATTTTTAAAATACTATGGAAAACTATGGCAGATTGTGAGGGAAAAAAGAAAAACAGCTCCTTTCCATGTATTTTCATTATATTTAGTTTATGTATTTAATAATACTTACTTCCACTGATTCCTGGACGCCATTCATTTGACACTATTTGTATGCTAGGCTAATTTTCTATTTTTTTCTCTAGAGAAAGTCCTAATTAATCAATAGTTTAATTTGTTTCCTAATTCATGAGTTTTTATACATACAGATCTATTGATTACCTTTGTCTTAATTATACCTCTCGCTTCAAATGGTTATTTAAACAGTTTTTAAAATTAACTGAATATTCTTAAGTCATTCTCATACCATCAGAGAAGTTAGTGAATAACCAATGTCTGTCGCTAATAAAATATTTGTTTGCACTACACTAAGATTCAGTCTTTATGTATGACAATATTTTCTATATTCCTCCCATTAAATGATAGTGAACATTGATAACTATACCGGGAGAGTAATTTTTTTACTAGTCTCCTGACAATAATTGATTCCAAACAGTTTTTTAATATTTATTCCCATTTTCCTATTGTTTTACTGTTTAATAAATCCCATGTTTTGAAAGAGGAAAAATATTTTTGTTGAAATCTTACATTCAGAAGAAAACTCTAGAAAGATTAGATGTCACAAGTCAGGTTAGGGTGCTGCAGACATATATGTCCACCCAAATAAATGCTCTTTCCATATATTAGAACAATAATTCTGAATGTGAGGTTTTTATCCCTCATTAGAGTCGGGAAAAGTCCTAAAATAGTTGAAATCAAGAGTATTGATCACCTGTCAGTGAAATATGGTTCTTGAATATTTTGCTTAGCATAATAATCTCCAGAGCCATCTATGTTGCTGTAAATGGTACTATTTCATCTTTTTTATGGCTGAATAGTATTCCACTGTGTATACATACCATAAATAAATAAATAAATAAATAAATAAATAGAGTATTGATCACCATTGGTTGCAAACTGCAGCCTGAACAAATAATGCATCATGGTCCCTCGCTTACTATTACTGCTCCTTTTATATTTTTTCTTCCTGATATTTTGATGGGATTCCACTCCAGAAATAGACTTTCAGGTATAAAAAGCTGCAGGAACTCTGTATCAGTGTATCAGGGTTCCTCATGATAAAATGTAATTACAGTATAATAAAAATGACATTTTTATGCAAAAATAAAATTAAAACACTAGAAGAAAATATACTTGATATTTCACTGTACCTGAATACGTTAAAATAACTTGTCAGTTACTCCTCATTTGCTTTATGAAATAAACAAAATGTGTATGGTGATGTATAGGGAAATCTGGAATGACTTGCTCAGTCATCTTTAAAACAAATCACATTCTAGAAAAGAGAAGTTTTTTTGTTTGTTTTTTGTCATCCTATCTAATATTAATCTAAAAACAATCGCCATGCATTATCAATATGAATACAGACTTTGGTAAAGTGAGTAGACAACACATGTGTTAACATTATCAAATATAAGTTTTATAGCTGAAATTATCTTTTAAATCAAGTAGTGTAGCGAAATGAGGAAAACTCTGTTGCTTCTCCTCTATGTACTTAACTGTCTCAGTCTATCTCCACTCTTCTTTCTGTTCTGTCTATAGCTTTATTACCAAAGTGTTCAAACTAAGAACATGCATTCTATGTAATAATGCTTTATGTATTATATGTTATAATACAATTATTTCTTAATAGTGTGAATTTATGACTATTATTATCTGAAATTGTATATCTCTATTCTGCATAATCTCAAAAA
This sequence comes from Rhinolophus sinicus, assembly GCF_036562045.2. NCBI lineage: Eukaryota > Metazoa > Chordata > Mammalia > Chiroptera > Rhinolophidae > Rhinolophus > Rhinolophus sinicus. Next base: position 93,093,862 of record NC_133751.1, read on the forward strand.
ACAACTTAAAAGTGTGTACTACCACATGACTTCCATGTTTCAATTTTTGATCCTCTCAGTGACTAACAGTGCCAATTCAGTAATTATACAACCATGTGAAAGTAATAGAGGAAGATTTGATATAGAAATTACGAATGGAGTGAAGGCCAAATAACAATGCAGCACACTGCAGCAATGAGTTCTGCGTGTTTATAAATGATAACACTCATAAGAGAATCGCCATCACAATGGATATCGTATTATATCCATGAAAACTGAAAAACATTGCTTTATCATCGCAAGACTCATATTCAAGCTGCAAATAACATTATCATTAGAGAAAAATATCATCTATTTTATTTAGTTAATTTAGATCAAATGACTTAAATATTATTGTTTTTCTAGCATTTGTGTTTCATTTTAATTGTTTTACGTTTTATGAGCTATAGCATGATGAGTTTGTATAGTTTTCACACATACTTAAATGGCATTATAATAACTATGATTTATATTTACACTGAGGAACCATGAAATTTTTATTTTAAATGATGCCTACGTTAGTCAAGGTTGAAAGGTGATCAGTTTGTAGCATGTGTGAGATCAGAAATAAACAAGTAAATGTAATTAGCATGTGTAAAAACAATACATTTCAAGAAATAGAAGTAGAAACAGTTTTGTCTGTTCAGCTCAGTCCCTCTTACCCACCATCTCCTTTTTCTAGGAATTGTGTCCTTGACTATTCTATCCATGGGGGAAGTGTGAGGTTCTCACAAACATCACTTTCATGACAATAGATTGGACATTAACTTTAGAGCTGGTTATGGAACCAAAGCAAGGACAATTAATTTCTTGTCTGGGCCTTTTGTGTTGAAGAAGAGTTGACCGGTCTCTCAAGTGTTGCAGGTACTATGATAGGCCAATCACTGTTAGTGGATATAGTTTCCACCATGTGGGGAAACTAGCTCTGTAGGAGAAAGGGGAGAAGAGAGGAGAGGGGAGGGTAAGAGAGAAGAGAGGAGAGGGGAGGTGCAGGAGGGGTAGGGAAGGGAGGAGAAGAGAAATTTTAAATGAAACCAACCCTCAGGAGGCACATATTGTTGCTAAAACCCTGATGCTTTGAGTGCCTGTTCTCAGTGGTGCTGTGTTGCAATTCCATCCTTCGTGTAGCATGGTCATTTAGCACTTCTTTGGAATCCACACTAACTTAGTATCCTTTCTTTAATTCCCCTTCACATTTGAAGTAGGTCGAGCTGGGTTTCTGTCACTTGAGGCCAGAATGCACTAAATAGTGAAGAGGTATATCTTTTCCTTCAACAGTACGGATTAGAAGACTTATCTACAAGATATGACCTTGTATATTAACTGGAAACTCATTTTGCTTCACAAAGGCCTTTGGAACTCAAGTGTAAATTTTATCAGTGTTTGAATATGACTTTTGTTTTCTAACAGGGTCTGATATGCTATAAAGTTTCAGTCATCCCAAATGCCTCCATTATCAAAGGAAAAAGAAATTCCCCAATTATTTTAAGTATTAATCATCAGGAGTTTTATAAGGACCTAAATGAGCAATGTATTATTAAAATAACCTAATTCATATTTTAGTCAATTGATTAATTAATTGATTGATATATTTTAAATTATGGTAAAATATACATAACATAAAATTTACTATTTTAAACATATTTAAATGTACAGTTCAATGGCGTTAAGTGCATTCACATTCTTGTGCAACCGTCATCTGTCTCCAGCACATTTTTCATCTTGCAAGACTGAAACTGTCTGCTTATTAAATAATAACTTCCCCTTCCCCCTCCTCCCAACCCCTGGCCACCACCATTGTACTTTCTGTGTTTTTGAATGTGACTCCTCTAGGTACCATGTATTAGTGGAATCATACAATATTTGTCCTTGTGTGATGGGCCTATTGGCCTGTTTCACTTAACATAATGTCTGCAGGGTTCTTCCAGGTTGTAGCCTGTCAGAATCCCCTTCCTTTTTAAGGCTGAATACTATTCCCTTATATCTTTGTACCACGTTTAATTTATCCATTCCTCTTTTGATGAGTACTTAGGTTGCTTGCATCTTTTGGCTGTTGTGAACAATGCTTCTATGATCATGAGTCTGTGAATATCTTTTTAAGACCTGCTTTCAATTATTTTGAGTATATATCCAGAAGTGGAATGGCTAGATTATACGGTAATTCTATCTTGAACATTTTTTTAGAAATCACCTTCTGCTTTCCATAGTAGCTGCACCATTTTACATTCCCTCCAGCAGTGCATAATAATTCTAATTTCTCTACATCATTGCCAATACTTGTTATTTTCTGGGGTTTTTTTTAATAATAGCCATATGAATAACTGAAATGGTAGTCTTTTTTTTTTTTTTTTTTCTTTACCTGTAGAAGTCACTAGCAGGAAAAACAATGCTATTTGAGGGAGACAATGGTGACATTTTGGTAAGAGGAGCCTTTTTGTGTGTGATTGTGAAATCTGCCACAGGACAACAGTGGTATACCAGGGAACCAATGAAATGCTTTAAACACATAGAGATATGAAATCATAAAGAAAATTTCTTCTTTGTTCAATTTAATTTGCCTGTGTTTCTATGTATATGATGCAAAAACAGCAGGTAAAATTATTTAGTAAAAGAACTAGATAATTAACGGGAAAAAAAAACAAAAAACAAAAAACCCAGTGCAGTCTATTTAGTTAAAAATCATCTTAAAAGCTGCATATATTATATAACCTGTACATGGAAACAACCTCTGCCAGTACATCCTGGCCCAACCTAACCTTTGCTTTCCCATGTCACTAACTGCTGGAATACGAGTGTTTTCTTGTACCCATAGTGACACAGTTCCGCACTTCACTTCAAGCTCTTTATTTTGAGAGGTAAAAATGATCACATCTTGAAAGAGATAAGGCTTAAAATTAAAGTGATTCAGGGCCAGAAAATTTCAGTGCCTTAAGCAGAGTAGGAATTTGAATAAACATAATATCAAAGAGTCATAAAGAGCACATAAGTATTTCAGCCACATTTTGGATTAAAGAGGTGTTTGTGGACCACACAGTAAACCTAGTGATGATTTCTATGAGAAAAAAAAAAAAAAAAAACAATTTTCCAAGTGACCAACTTGTGAGTATGATTATGAAACACAGTTTAGTTGTATATTGAGGACAGTCTACAATTGACAATATGTATATTTCTTTGCAAATTTTGTAAAGAATACAACTCATATTGCTATTTGGTGAGATTAGACTAATTGATAAATATAGTACTGCATACATGCAGCATAAATGTGATTTAGTTTCAAGATCCTGTTTAGTTTAAAGCCTCGGAGACTTTTATTACACAGCCACTTCTACAAAGACTGTAAATATGCCACATCCTGGGTATGACAACATGTCTTAGGGCTGTAAAATAGCATGCTCAATTAGATGGTGCCTCTCCTGGGAGTTCAGTGTATGTGAGGATGCATTTGAAAAGAGAGCCTGAGTGAGGAAGAATTTATTTTAGAAATTAAAAGCTGTTTAAAATAGTTTCCAGTTTTATAGCTTCTTAAATTGCTGTGTTTATCTAAATTCAGTTCCATCAATAAACAATTTGAGAAGCATGAGGGAGAAATAAGAAATGGATGTAGCTGAACCCTGTTGTCTAATAAAAAAGCGAAAAAAGAAAATATCTTGGAAAAAGCAATATCAAGTTTTCGGTGAAGATAATACAATGAACGAGAAAGCCATACCTTGGAGTTTTTTTGATACTGCACATACAATCCATTAATGTCAATATGTTTTAAAGTATGCTATTCTACCCTTAAATATATATAAGCTATAGTATGATGAGTTTGTGTTTCAATTCTTCCTCTGACATTTTAAACTTAAATTCAATAGTCCATCAAATGAAAACATTGATATTCAGTGGGTACCTTAAAACCTATGAGTACAATAGATTTGGCAAATGTAGATTTTTCAGGTCACTGTATTTAAGTATAATGAATAGCTATTTTTTTGTACAGTTTATTCATACAGAGAAAAGTTTGTGTTAAGAAATTTAAAATGTGTTAACTTTAACAATGTAAAAAGGAAATTGTTGTTCCCATATAGTAAAATCATACCATTTTCAATGTTCTTAGCAGTAAGTTAATTTTTAGTTTCCACTGTTTGTTTTTTAATGACAATTATTGAGAAATGGAAAATAATTTTTAAAAAAATAATGCAATATTTTGAATTATATGTTAAGGAAATTGCTCTCTGGAGTCACAGTAAGGACAATCAGGATTTTGAACACGTCTAACGGTGACTTTTTATATAAAAACTCTTGATCTGTCTTTTATTGATGGTGCTGCAATAAAGTGTAACTAGTAAAACAATATCTTATTTCAAAAACTCAATATATTTTCAGAAACACATTGTGTTTTTTTAATCCTTCATTGATAATAATTTTTCCACAAAATAGTTGAGCTGTAAATGTTTATATCTTAACACATATAATAATGCTGATATGAATAAAGACAGGGGCCCTAAGTGGTCCAAAAGGTAGAATCTGGAAGGTATAAAATCAAAAGTCACCATTGGTCTGGTAATATGCCCCCCATGGATAAGAGGTGAAGAAGGCTGCTTGGGATTCATAGGGCTGATGTAGTCAGCTGCAGTATGATGGGATTACAGGTAAAGGAGTCCATTCCTGCCAACCAGGTGGATTTTACACCTGGCGGGGAGACTGACACAAAGAGATGGGTATTCATAATTCATCTACGCAAAGATGACTGAGATTCAGAGTCACAATGTTTAACAGCGATTATTTCATAAATGAGAACACATGAGGGAGCTGAAGCCTTGGAACAGGCTGAGGTTTTAGTTGAGGATGAATGCGCCCCACAGGAAGCCCATAGTTTTAGTTTGTTTAGGATTTTGGAAAATAATTTGATAATAGTTACCTATCCTTAATATTTCAGTCAGACTATATAGAGGACGTCTCCAGCTTAAAGAATGAACCCATGAAATGGTTGTTGAGTGTGAGGCAGTGATGTTCTTCAGTAAGTATTGGTAGCTGACTCACATGTCTGCCATGTTTTCACAATTCTGATGAGAGGAAAAGCAGCCACAGTAACAGATTCCCCTCTGGGTGCCTAGTCAATCAAGTCCTGACAGTTGTTCGTGTTCCCAGTTCTGCTCGTGCTGCTCAGTGGGCTGGTTGCTTCTTTCTTTGATAATATTTTCTTTTCTTTATTTTTCTTACATCACTTTTATTTAATATCCACCACATGCACATAATGCAGGTAGGCAAAAAAGTTTATGAATCCATGCATTACAGACAAAACAGAGTGGTCCTATTATTGTCAACCATTCACTACGTCAAGTGGGATCTGTTTAAAGCTCTTTATACTTAACGGTTTCCATGAAAATAATGGCAGAAACACAAATGTGTACACATCCAAAAGCATCGTTTTCATTTGGTTTCCTGTGCTTTCTATACATTCTGTTTTTCTTTTACCATTTCTACTAGTGGTATTAAAAGCTGGCGTTCCTCTAAAGTCTTTAACAATCCCATAAGGAAAGACAGTTAATTGTATTCCCTTTGATATTTTAATTACATCTTTTTAATTTCTCTACCTATTCAATAAGCATATGATTTTTGGCAACCTCTGACTGACTGGTACTTAACATATTATTACCCTGATCTGTATTCATGGGTTCCTCTGCAAGTTGTCCTTGTAATTCTGTATCTTTTGTTCATATATCATTTTTCTGATAGACTCAATAGCCACTGTGATTCTTTATCTCAGCCCCTCATCATAAGATCTAGAAATGACACCACAAGGTCTTGCTTTCTATCCCAACTTAAAAAAAAAAGAAAAACACATACCAAGTCGCAAAAATAAAACCATGTTATTTGATGTAGCTTTTAATATATTCAAAATTAAAATGACATGTAATCTCAAAATTAAGATGCCTATCAGAGTTTTATGAAATGACAGATTTAATTGGGAGAGATCTTGAACGTTGAAAGTTGTACTTGTATGGTTTGATCTTACCTAGCTTTACTAGTTGATTCATTATTAAATGGAGCACAGTAAAAGCAGAGAATCAAATACCAAATTGGGATTTGGCCCAGGCTGGGTCAGAGGAAATTTCTCAAAGCAAATGTGACTTGAGTAAGATACCAAAGGGAGTCAGAAGATAGCATAATTTGAATAGGCAGAGGGAATAACCTGATCATCTCTGAGGGAAGAAACAGTCAGAGGAAAGAAATATTGCTAGGAAATAAAATGGGGGAAAAAAGAGGTAACCGAAGGGGGGAGAAAAAAGAAAAACTGGTCTGGTGGGTGAAGGGTCCATCTAAAAGACTAGTGGCAAATAAACATGGATACATACAACAGAGTTTGATTATGGAAACCTTTGGGTCTCCAAGTTTAGCCCTGATATGAGGAGGATTTAAAGACCACTGTATAAAGTTTTTAGAGAGGAAATAACATATTGAAATCAAGCTTTTACAAATATTTTTCTAACTTTATGAGACAGATGTATTTTGATGGAGATAAGGTTATAAAGGAGCCCTCTAAAAGTCATGTGTAAGAATGGTCACAAGAAATTTATTCATGAGTCAATAACTTGAAAAAAATTGAAATGTCCATCAATAGGGAAAAGGGTAAAATAAATTGTGCTCTATTTGTATAGTGGAATATTATATAGTGACAAAAATACACCAAAGTACCATTACTGACAACATCCTGACTGAGTCCCACAAACATTATGTGAGACATAAATCATATGTTAGTACATATAATTCAGTTTATGAAGGTCAAGAAAATTCAAAACTAATTGATTATAAGAGAAGTCAAAATAGTGGTTTCCTCAAATGGGGGAGGTAAGAATTGACCAGAAAGGAACTGAATGTAGGAAATATTCTATATCTTGATTGGAGTAGTGACCAAATGGATGTATACATATGTAAACATTTATTGACCTTTATTCTTAAGATCAGTGTACTTTATACATATTACACTGAATGTATTCTACTCAAAAACATTTAAAAAACTTATTGTCTTTGGAGACTGGATAGATGAAAGCTAAGATAGAAATGAACTAGGAGGCCATTGTCATATCCATAAAAGAGATAATGGTGATTTCTTTGCTAACAGGGTATATTGAAGATGGAGGGAAATTGAAAGATTTAATAAATAATTTAGGGATAGAATTAGTAGGACTCAGTGATGGTTTGGATATAAAAGGTAGGGAGGGAAGATGATGAAACTCAAGTTTCTGTCAATACTTGGGTGACATCTATTGAAATAGTAATGGTTGGGATTTGGAAAGTAGGATAAGGTAAGATGGTTCTCAAGAATATAGCATGAATACCTGGATGGATGAGCTGGGAAAAGACGGGAGAATAAATATCCTTAGGCTAGAGATGGAGGCAGGAGGGATTGATCCAACATTCCATTTTGAACATGTTAAATTTGAGGTGTCTCTGAAGCAGGCAAGTGAATATGTCAAGCATTTTGGTACATGGGGCTGGGTGTCATGATAGTGTATTAGCAGCACATAGAAAGTATTTATGGATGGAATTTTCTAGAAAAAAAGGACCTAGAAAGAGAAAAGGATCCAGAGCTGTCTCTTTAGAGACTTCAATATTTAATGGTAAAATAGATGAAGAGGAAGAGGAGGATCCAAAAAAGTCCCCTGAAAGTACAGGCAGAGGATAGGAGGAAAACCAAGGATGTGTAGCAAAACAGAGTCCAAGAGGTTTCCAGAGGAACAGGCTATATATTGTTGAATATTTCCCACAGCTCCTCTTTAGCATAAAGGAGGTCAGTGATTACCTTAGTAAGAAAAACGTCAGTGCTATTATGGCAGCAAAAGTCAACTTGGAGTAGTAAGAAAAGTGAACGGAGTTAAGGCAATAGAGAGAGTGAATACAGATGACTTTTCTAAAGAACTTAACTGCAAAAGAGCCATGACTGGATAAAGTCTTTATGTAATAAGGAGTCAAGAAACAAATACTTTTGACTATTGCTTTTCTTTTGTATGGTGCTTGAAGTTGTGAGATAGTAGAGCATAGTTGAATTCTGGTGGAAATGATTGATTTGTGAGGAAAAGATACAAAAAGGAGAGCGGATAAGATTGGTTTGAACAAAACAAGAAAATTAGCAATTTTTATTGGGATGCAATTTTCTAGAAAAAGCACCATAAAATAAGTAAGGATGATCCAAGTAATAATCTTTCAGGTGTTATTTTAGTATGCAAAAGACAGAGTATATAGAAATTTATGACTTCTGTCTAGTATAGGGGAATGGGGGATCACTCACAGCGATAAATTTTAATATTTGATCTAATAATCAGGAAAGCATCATAAATTTCAAATTCAAATTTGCAAATTCTATTTAAATGTGTATTTCCTTTGCAACAAAAATATATTTTTTATTTCTTGAAGTTGAAATCATTCCCTGGATTTACAAATGATTGTAATAGAATAACAGCCGTCTATTATTTCTATGATTTTGTAATTGCTAACATTCACTATTTTACCTTAGAATGCCTTGTAATGTTTCACGATGTTTAAAAGCTGAATCAGCTTTCAAGTGCTTTAATTTGGTGTATCTGTTTGGAAGCATGCAATAATTATCTTCACATAATCTTCATATCCTAACTTTATCAGGAAAACATATAACAGATACTTTCCTTCTACTTTCTGTAGTTATTTTTTTTATTTGATTTTCTTTTTCTCTACCTTGATCAGGCTTTTTGTCTCTGATGTAAAACGCCTAAAATAAGGGTAACTTGAGGTAAAAACAATTGAAATTGTGGCAAATAGAGGAAGTAGAGACTGTAAAAGGAATGAAAAGGAAACAAAATTGCCTCTGCCAAATGGTCATCTACTTACATGTGTCTTTCGGATGAAGATGGTTATTTAAAGAACAACTTCTATGTGAGAAAACCTGTTGTGTATAACTTGCTGAAGTGCCGTGATCTTCAACTCTTTAATAGATGAATCTCTTTTCTGATGATTCTCGGGTAATGGAGTGCATGGTTTTTGTTTTGTGTTGATATGTTTTTGTTTTTGTTTTTTACTTCATCCTCATTTAACACAAGCAGCTGCTAGGTCAATAGGAATTATCCAAGGATATGGGGAAATTGTTCAATACATGCCAGTATATGTTATTTACTGATTTAGGAAAGCACTTTACTCAGAGCCTCCGATCATTTTATTTGCCTCTCTAGATGGCCGTGATGTGGCAGTCATCCTGGAATTGTACCATTTAAATGGCATATTTATTTAAAGAAAGGGAAGATCTATGCTTTAGACCCATCTGAGTGGCCCATGATGTTTCATCAGCTCATATTCACCGTGTTGCTAAGAGAGGGATTCTCCCATAGAGTCATGGGGATGGTCGAAAACATGGCATCCAACAGTGGACAGGGGAGTTCATCAGCAATGTATTACTCACATCTACTCATAGCCTCAGGGAAGGGGACACCACATGCAATACAGGGTCTCAAGGAGGTTGCCCTCTGCAGCAGAGTGAAGGACAAGAGCAAGTGGGAGGCGAGCTTTGTAGAGTCAACGCAGAGGTGCCCTAGTTCCCCTGGGAGGGTACGACTGGCTCGTTTGAATCATTCCATGGGCTGGCTGGGAAATGAAACACACTACTCGGAGACAAGCAGGACCTGTGCTGGTCCCCTTGATGTGGAAGGTTGTTTGGATAGAGGACCTTATCCACAGGAGAAGAATGGGGAGGGAAGCTTGCAGTTATGCCACTGGAGGCTATTCCAATTTCATCAGATGTCAAGCCAGCACATGATATTGGGACACAGTTTTAGGCCTTGTACTACATATGACAATATGAAAGAGCAAATAAAGGCCAGGAATATTATAGGGAATCACATTCAGAAGTAGTCAAGAGTCCAGCTGAGTGTGCACGTGTAGACATTTGAAGATGGACAGTCATGCATTTATGACTAATATCTTTATTAAAAGAGTGGAACCAATTTCTAACATCCAAAATTACTGACTTTGCTTTTCCCATCATATTAGATAGCATCAGTATAGTTGCACAGAACTTGCCCAAAGAAAATAAATTACCTGAAAATCCGTCTGAACCTATGTTTATTTTCAGTAGGTTGTTTTAGATGGGTGATGACGAAAAATTATTTTTGTGACCACAATTGGTTTTATGTTGAAATTTCCTCTCTTTTTTAAAATAAGAAATTATTTCTTCCAGATAGTTGCATAAGATTATATTAGCCAAATAAATGGGATTAATTTACACTCCAACTGCATTTTCCTCCTGATACATCGAATGGCCAGGTCTTTCTAAGTAGCCTTCACGTCACCCCAGCTATGTAGCTCTAAAATAATTTGGTTAGTAATTAGGTGCTTATCAGATTGTTTCTGAAAAGGCATCAGACAGTTATCTGACACAATTATCTTTGAAAATTGAATCCTCCATTTCTGGTCTTCCTGATGACATTCAAAGGAACACTGAGTGGTTTAAAGCTAAATGCCTTTCAAAACTCCTTGCCTTCTCGAATGCATGCAGCACAATTCCCACTCCCATAATCCGCCCCCCCCATCTTTCATGCACAACCTTTTGTGTGAGAATCTTTTTGTTGTAAGTCTTTGTGTGTGTTGACATATTAAAATTACTTTAGATGTGCTCTTCTGTGATTTCATTAGTGTCTATCTTACTATATACCATTACTAATAGTCAGTCTGAAATGTAATGCTTGCTCCTTCTGTACCCTCTCTGCTGTTATGTCTTCATAAACTAACTCAACACAAGTGAAGACAATTGCTAAGATTGACTAGGCTATATGCATATTTTGGATAATTATATTTCTGGAGCTATTTGCTCTTAAGCAAGCTAAAAATTTGCAGCTCATTTAAGTATTAATGTGCAATCTACTCACAGCTTGGAAATTACTATTGAGCTTTAATACGAGTCGCTGTAAAAAGCATGGTTATTTATGTTCTAAAAAAAAAAATCAAACCCAAAGCAATAGATTTTAATTTAAATGTCACATTCATTTAAAAATGATGATGTGACTTATCTCCCAAAAGAACTGAGCCAATTTTAGGTTTACGTACTCATTCAAGGCAGTGTGTTTGAAACTGATTTGTTTAGAAAATAAAAGCAAGTAACAATGAAAATTGAGTATGTTTTGTTCTGCTTAATATTGGTAAGTATGTTTCTGTAAGTGTTCTCTGTCTTTAACTACCATGATCTCTTGCCCAATGTAATGGCAATCTTCATAGACATATGGGCTTCATGAATATCATAGCTTTGTGTTTGTACTTCTGTCTCCTCTGCAAGTACATTATTTCAGATAGATATCACTGTGTTCTTATTACTGTGTTCATCCATCCATCCATTCATTCAACAAATAGCCAGTATTTGCAGACACAGTGCGAGAATTGTAGAATATTGCAAAAGTGACCTATGCAGCTTCCTGGCTTCCAGACTTTCCCACTTCGTGTCCATGATTCAAATTTTTTGTCCTAAAAACCACATTTGTTCAATTCACTCTTCTGCTGAAGCATCTTTTCTGCACACAAAGCCTTTTACGTTATGGCCTCATTCTAATTTGTCAGCTTTCTCTACAATCACAGCCTTATACATATATGGCATCTGAAATCTCACCCAAATGAAACCATTTATTTATTGTTTTTCAAACAGACATATTCTTTCTTTCATGCCTTTGCACAGTTGGTACTTTCGTTTATAATTCCATTCCTCTCCAGGCCTAAACGCTTTTGGCTTGATCAATAACTACTATTTCTTCAAGATCCATCTGAAATGTTCACTTCTGTGATGAATATTTTCCAATTTGCCAGGAGCCTGGTTGCTTTCTTCTCTTGTTGATCTCATAGAACAGTACTCTCTTTAACTCTGTTATAGAAATTGCCACCCCATATTTAATTTATCCAAGTCTGCTTCCCTCTGACATATTGTAAGCTCTTCCTGGGTAGGGCCTGTGTCTTACTCCTTTTTGAATCTTAGAATGCTACGTAATAGGCTTTCAAAGAATTCGTATTAAATGAATGAAGGATGGACAAATCAGTGTGGTCATTTTAACATACTTTTTGGTATATTCTTGTTTTAGAAAAAAATAGTTTAATGGTGAGACCATATTTCATTAAGCATGATTTTTATTTTTTGCCTCGTCAGATATTTGTATTTATTGAACCCCAAAATAAGCCCTGTTTGGATTCTTTACCTTTAACTTGTGGCATAACTGGCTTTCATGGAAGTCTTGGTCTCCGAAGTGAAACCTAAGTGACCAGACATTGCTTTTTAATTAGATGAAGCCGAGAACAGCACAATTATAGCAGCACTCTCTGAAAGCTAAAGATGTGGGAGGATAACTAACTTCACTTGCTGTACAATTGGTTTCTTGTTAATTCCAGGAATTGCCAGAAGAATATGCTTGGTAAGTCAACGGTTCAATCTCTCCTATTGTTTCTTATCCTCTCCCCTCTCTTCCACTCTTCATTTCTCCCTCTACACATGTGTCAAGCCAGACCAGCTTGGTATGTAACTTTTCCTTCTCCAAACCAGGCAATTTCCTCTGTTTTTGTTATCAGTGCTAAGAGAAATCTAACTCAGCAGAGGTGGCACTTATTTTTAGAATAGCGAGGCCTTTTGATGTTTATTTTCATGTTACCTTACTTGAAAGATGGTATTTTCCTGGAAAAATATGTCTGCAACTGGATTCACTTTCTGCTAGGATGACCAAATATCATGTGTCCCACTAATTTTCATCAGTATGATGAAATGAAAAATATGAGTGAGTGTCAAGTGGGCATAGAACCCATCTGACTCAGCGAGTGGGAGCACTGCATTTTAAAAATTGCTTTTGTTTGAAAATGGCTTTCTTTTGTCTTTGTGTGCATGAGTATACTTTTAAGGAACGAACTTTGTGAATGTGAACATTCATTTTGAAAAGAGTGCCTGATGTCGACAGTTTTCATTTTTGCTTCAAAATAAGAAAAAATAAAAAAGTTCTGGAAATTTTTTCTTTATATTAAATCTTTCCATTCCATATCTTTACAAGTAGAGTTCTTTAAATGATCTTTTTTAATGGATTTACTCTTCATACAACTCCACTACTATAAGAATACAATATTTTGGTTTTAACAAGTCTGAAAATTACATTGCCTGAGGTAATCCTATAATTAAAGTGAAAAGAAGATAAAAATCCCCACTTTGCTGTCTTTACCTTCGCCTTTATATTAGCAATACTAATGAACTTCATTCACTGTATTTGGGTTAAAAATTGATTTGAACCTCTCTGCATTTACTTCTGCGCTTCTCTTCCTGTCCCCCTAAGGATGTGTGCAGTTTAATTTGCCATTGATTCTTAATGATCATGGTTGCCACAGTAGAGAAACCGGCGTTCATCATGCCGGGTGGATAGCACGTCATGTTTATTTTTACACATAACTTCATTTCCATCATTTTGAGGACATAGTTTAGCCAGTGGTTGACAACGATCTTACTGTCTTTATTGATTTTACATTTTAATCGTGAAATGCATATATAAATTCTTGGAATGCGCCGTATTCAAATATCTGATCCAAAAGTCAGGCTAGCATTGCTTTAAATCACTGAGGAAGCGTGCGTTTCACCATGTGGACAGCAGACCACGCATTCAGTAGCACTTGAAGTGATGTGAATTTGACTGTCTTCAGACTGCTTTATCTGAAGATTTCAATCAGTATGTTGAATACCCCAAGGGCAGTGTTTTAAGAACCACTTAATGGTTCTAATTCTCATGTTGTAGCAATAAAATAATTTCTTCTTTCTTTGTGATGATTCTTCTAAAATTGTAACATAGTAACATCTTTACTACTCACAATGGCATTGGTGAGTATCGTTGTTACTACTAGTTGGTGTTATTTCTTTTAAAATATATGAACAATCCCATTCCTGTGTCTTTAAACACCCTAATCAGTGAAATGTACAAAGCAACCAGAAGTTCAAAATTTTGAGACTCTTTAGGAGCGTAGCAGATCCATTCAATTAACATTAGCTCTATATGTCGCAATACTTACTGTCTTAGTCCATTTGGGCTGCTATTAAAAAAACAACAACAAAAAAAACAAAAACCAAAAAACACACCTGAGATTAGATGGTTTGTAAACACTAGACATTTATTTCTCACCATTCTGAAGGCTGGGAAGTTCAAGATCAAAGCGCTGGCAGCTTTGGTGTTTGGTGAGAGCCCACTTCATGGATCATAGAGTCATCTCTTCTCTCCCTGACTCTCTGGCTCTCTTTTATAAGGGAACTAATCTAATGTGCGCCCTAATCCATTACCAAAGGCCCCCGCATCCTATTATCATCACAACAGGGATTAGGTTTCAACATGTGAATTTTGCATGGCCACATACCTCAGTCTGGCCCTTTTTTCTGAGTTTGGTATAAGTTGCAGAGTAAGACTTCTAAAAGGATCTATGTCTCATATTACTTTTCTTTATCTTCTCTCTATTATTAATTGATGGTAACGTATCTGTCTAGTCCATTTTACTAATAAATGGACTCTGTTAAGGAAACTAACTAAATTTAAAAAACAATGGTTTCTGAGTCTTTATCCTGACTTGATAAACTTTTTCAGTACAGTTTGGATAAGAATGAGACTCTCAAACCATCTCATTCTTTACAGATAGCCTGAGGTTTATTGCTCTGGGCTTCCACACAGTGTATTTTAAACGGTCTGTTTCCCAAAAATGTGATGAGAATTAGTCTTTTGTGAAATGAATGCAGGCTTAATTGGGTCCATCATCCATCCAAACAAAACTGATGTGTGCATAGCAATGTGGCTGTGCCTACATATCCAGGATCTCTAAGAAATTAGGTAATAAACCACTGAGAATCTTGCTAATTCTCTTACTTCTGCTGCTTCTGATTAACTCTCTACCCAATTTTATAGGTTTGTCTTTCTCTAGTCTTCATTCCTGTGCTTTCTATTCATGTATTTTATACTCAGTATTGATTTTAAACTTATTGAGAATCTTTTGTTCTTAGTTTCTTTTTTCTTTCCTTTCCAAAACACATGTATATAAATGAAGTCAGAAATTTAATAATGACTCTTTAAATCTATGATATTAATAATTTGAGGTTTATGATAATTTAAACATTTGATGAAATGCATAGTATTGGCCTCCTTTTATGAGGTAAAGGTCCCCTAACTATAGGAGAAACCAAATGTATTATAAATGAATTATAACACAGGTGTGTGTGTGTGTAATAAAATGTTGTAATCTTAGCCTTTAATCTGTGTTTCAAGTACTCTGCTTTTATATGTAATATGCTATTCTCAAATAATAAACTCTGTATAAGAAATGTGACAATACTCTAACTTCACAAAAAATTGGTAGTAATTGGTCCATTTGGCCTTGTCTATATGAAAGCATTAAACCCACATTTTTAGAAGGTATTATACACTCTAACTTCTTAATATTTCAAATTAAGTTCACTCCCAAATAAATAGCAGCAATAATAAATTCTTGGTAGACTTATCTATAGAGATATTCATATTATTATTTTAGAGAACTTCAGAGTAAGAGTAGAGAGCAATTTATTAAAATTGCATGAACATACACACACAGACACACACACATTTCTTTTTTTTTTCAATTCCTCAGTTTCACCACCCACTATTTTTTAAAATTTTTATTAAAATATAGCCAACATACAATATTATATTAGTTTCAAGGGTACAGCATAGTTATTCAAGATATACCAAAGGTGCCAAAAAAATGTATAAACATGACTTGTATTTATCTTTTGTTATCAGTATATGTTGAGTATTATAATTTTTTTCTTAAAATGTGTATACATTTTTTTGGCACCCTCAGTATATACCTAAACAAGTGATCACCATGATAAGTCCAACAACCATCTAACACAGTGCTATGTTATCACAATATTATTGCTTATATTCCCCATGTTGTACATTACATCCCCATGACTTATTTGTTTTATACCTGGAAACTTGGACCTCTTATTGCCCTTCACCCCCCTACACTTTTTAATTTTTCAATTGCAGTTGATATTCAATTTTTCTTTATATTAATTTCAGGTGTATAGCATAGTGGTTAGACATTTATACAGAAGGTGCCAAAAAATGTATACACATTTTAAGAAAGGAAAAAAAAACTGTATTAAAATTGTAATACTCAATATATACTGATAACAAAAGATGAATACAATTCATGTGTATACATTTTTTTTGACACCCCCAGTATAATTTATGAAGCGATCCCCCTGATTAGTCTAGTACCCACCTGGCATTATGCACTGTTATTACCATATTATGGACTATATCCCCTGTGCTTTATATCCCATGAATATTTTGTACCTACCAATTTGTACTTCTTAATCTGTTCAACTTTTTTACCCTGTCCCTGACCCCCTCCCATCTACCACCTTGATAAATCTAGTAACCATATGACACCATACATAGTTATTACAATATTATTGACTATATTCCTTATGCTATACCCTACATCCCCATGATTATGTAACAACCAGTTTATACTCCTTAATCCCTTTCCTTTTTTCACCCATTCCCAACCCCTCTCCTGTCTGGCAACCATAAAAATATACTCTATATCTATGAGTTTGTTTCTATTTTGTTTGTTTGTTTGTTTTGTTATTTAGATTCCACATCTAAGCAAAATTACTTTGCATCTATCTTTCTCTGTCTGTCATACTCCACTCAGCACAATACCCTCCAGGTCCATCCATGTTGCCGCAGATGGAGAGAAACCATTCCCTTCCATGGCCGAGCAATATTCCATTGTGTATACTATGTACCATCTACTCTTTATCCACTCATCCATCGATGGACACCCAAGTTGCTTCCGCATCTTGGTCATTGTAAGGAATGCTACGATGCACATATGGATGTACATGTCCTCTTGAAATAACATTTTGGGTTTCCTTGGATAAATACCCAGAAGTTGGATTCTGGGTCCTTCTTTGTCTCATGTTACAGCCTTTGTTTTAAAGTCTGTTTTGTCTGGTATAAGTACTGCTACTCTAGATTTTATTTTTTCCATTTTAATGAAGTGTCTTTTTCCACCCCTTTAGTTTCAGTCTGTGTGTGTCTTTCAATGTGAAGTAAGTCTCCTATAGGTACCATATGTAAGGGTCTTGTTTTCCTACCCTATTTCTTTATTGGAGCAATTAATCCATTTACATTTAAAGTAATTATTGATAGATATGTAGTTATTGCCACTTTATTATTCATACGAGGTGTGATAAAAAAATACAATGAATGCTACTGCTGAGTGCCATCCAACTTCAACACGGGAAGCAGCACGTTGAAACTTAGTAACAGTGTGTGACAAGTTTCACCTTGTTTGGTGTAGTCAGCTGGATGTTAGCTATGGTTGAGAGAAGGTGTGTTTTAAAGTGTGCTGTAAATCATCCTCCATCATGACAAAACTCCGTGTCACACATCGCTTCTGGTATATGGCAATTTCTGTCAAAAAAAAAAAATATGGTGTATCCTCATCTACCTTATTCACTGGATCTGGCACCATGGGACTTCTGGCTCTTCCCCAAACTCAAAATGATTCAGGACATGGAGGCAGCCATGACAGCACAACTAAAGACACTCACGTAAGAGGACTTCAAGAACTGCTTCAGAAAGTGGCAGGAATGATTGTATAAGTGTGTTTGAAGCGAGGGGTGGGGTATTTTGAGGGGGATTAATGGCAATGTCTCTTTTAGTGTAATACTTTTTTAATTTAAACATTCACAGTATTGTTTGTAAGTTCATAGTATTGTATGTCTATTTCCTTCACCAAATTAGGGAAGCTTTCTGTCATTATTTCTTCAAATAAGTTTTCAATTCCTTGTTCTCTCTCTTCTTCTGGTACCCCTATAATGCAGATGTTGGGTGCTTGATGTTGTCCCAGAGTCCCCTTAAACTATCCTCAATTTTTTGTATTCTTTTTTCTTTTTGTTGTTCTGATTAGGTGTTTTCTGCTTCTTTATGTTCTAAACGAGTGATTCAGTCTTCTGTTTTATCTAATGCACTGTTGATTCCCTCTAATATATTCTTCATTTCAGTTATTGTATTCTTTATTTCTGCCTGATTATTTTTATGTTTTCTATCTCTATTTTTATATTTCCTATCTCTTCATTGAAGTTCTCCTTGAGATCACTAATTAACTTTATAACCAGTGTTTTGAACTGTGTCTAATAGATTGCTCATCTACATTTTGTTTAGTTATTTTTCTGGAGCCCTGTTGTGTTCTTTCTTTTCAGACATGTTTCTTTGTCTCCCAATTTTGGCGGCCTCCCTGTGTTTGTTTCTATGTATTGCGTAGTTCTGCTATGTTTCCCAGTCTTAGTAGAGTGGCTTTATATAGAAGATGTGCTGTGGGGCTCAGTGTTGCAGTCTCCCTGTTCACCTGAGCTGGGTGCTCCAGGTGTGGCCCTTGTGTGGGTTGAATGTACTCTCCCGTTGTAGTTGAGCCTTGGTTTCTGTTTGCATGTCAAAGGGAGGGATGGACCCTAGGGCTTATTGGTTGTAAGAACTTGCTGTGACTAAAGTGGAGGAGTTGTGGTGCAGGGACTGACCCTACAGAGGAGGACCAACTAACAACTGCATAGTATGGATTGAAGAGTAGAACTGTTTATCTAGGTTTGCCCTTATCTGAAATCTATCTACTTTATATTCTCATTTGATTCTTAAAAGAGATTGTGCACAAAAGACAATGTGGGTATATAATGTCACTTATGAGTGATATGTTAAGATAAGGAGTGTTATAAGAACATTAGGCTCAAGACAAGAAAGATAAACAATATGAATGTACAGTAAACAAGAATATTTCTTTGGAGGCAGTCTTATAGCCCAGATAGGAGTGTTTGAAGAATTGTTAAGAAAGTAGAAATAATTCTGAAGCATCTTAAGTGAGGTCACATGATTATAGCTGTCTGGGAGGAGGATTAGGCGATGGTGCTGAAGGAACACTTGGCAATTAACTGCAGTGGTAAATAATCGAGTAAGGGCAGCTCAGCTCAAATAAACGCATTCTCAATAACTTTGTGTAGACAAACCTACAGATGGAGTTGGTCATTCTTTTTCAAGTTGGCATTCTGAGCATCACAGAAATGAATGATAGAAATTTGTTTTTCTTTGGGGACAAATTACATTTTATATTGTGCTAGATTTATTGATGTATTTTGAATAAGTGACTAAATGTCTTTCCACTTCCCATTTCCCAAATCTAATCAATTACGGAGTCCTGCAAAATATAATGTCACCCATCTGACTCCCTCCCCAACAGCCATTTGTTTCATCACCTCTGCCAATGTCCTTCATAAGCATTCATGTTAACTTTCTGCTCTATTATTGCGACCTCTGAACTAAGTTTCCTCATAATTACTTTATACTTCACATCCCCACCAGAGTTATATTCTAAGTAATCTGGATGGTATTATAATCTATCATTAAACTACACAGTGACTTCTTATTATATCTTTTTCTTTTCAGTTTTCTATCATACTATATCCTGGCAAACTCTCATCATCCAGCCAAAAACAACTCCCCTTACAGTTCCCTGAATATATCAATACTATATATTTACATTTATATTTTACTTTGAATATTCGGTTGTTTTCTCATTCTAAAGAGTATTTTCTTCTCCTCTTATCACATATTATCTCACATCTCAAATGCCATTTCTTCAGTATGTTGGGTCAGTTCTCCCAGACCCAGCTGGTCAGTCTTCCACTTGAATCCCTGTAGTTTCTCACTGCCATTTGTTAGAGTCATCATCTTGTCAAAGCCCCTCTGACTAAAAGTCCTGTTGCCTACAAGGCACTGTTAGGTTTCTTGGGGCCTTCATGATTGATACAGGGTTTTGTTGTTGTTGTTGTTGTTGTTTTTTCCAGAACAGAAAATCTACAAAAGTTTTTTTTTTTATTATTTGTTTATAAATTGATATAAAGTGGCCTCAAATTGTTTATGTACCTGAATGAAGAGACAATATATATTTTTGACTTCTGCTATATCCCCAAAGAAGCATAGTGAGTGGCTCATTAGAAGCCATCTGTAAATATTTAGTGAATGAATAACCCGTATTTCCTAATGAGAGTGTACCAATTAAATTGGTGGGAAATCAAAAACAATGATCTAGTATCCCCTAAAGGGTATAGAAAACCAAGGAATCATGCGTTATTTATATCTGACTGAAAATAAATTTTCAAAATTAATAAATACTACGTTCATTCAAAATGTATATCCTAGAATTTATCCTGTGTAAGTTGTATTCATTTTTTTAAATTAAAATATATTGGGGTGACACTGGGTAGTAAAATTACATAGGTTTCAAGTGTACAATTCTGTAACACATCATCTATATGTCAAGTTGTATTCATTTTCATCATTTATCTGTTTTATTGTTTTTGAAAAACGACATTCAAGTGCATTTGAATAATAAGATTTCACAAAATAGTTTTTAATATTCTCTTAAGCTCACCATAGCTAATCATTAAAAGAATGATTTTTTGTTCTTTTTTTTTCTCATAGATAAAACATATCTGTATTACTGGCTGGGTGTAATGCAAGGAAGGGACAAAGATGAAAAGGAAACATGTTCCTTTTTTGGTCATAATATCACTCCTCAGCTTATCAAAAAACCACCTGTTCCTGTCACAGCTTATTCCAGGTAAGTGCCATGCATTTGTTTCATTGAATCTTTACCAGTATTTCTTCTTTGTTTTAAAATAATTTTTTATTGTGTGTGTTTCAAATCAAATCTGTTCATTTCGTCGGAACGTGTAAGTCTGTGTGAATGATTTCTTGCGTATGTGTGCTAATAAGTTTCAAGGATCAAATATTATCCTTAATTATAGAGCAGTTTATTAATTCCCTAGAGAAGCTGAGAAAATTCAGAAAAACTCAATGTTATTGAAACATGTAAGAAGTTATTACTAAGTGAGTTAGAGTGGGGAAAGAAGGATTAGAGCTGGGAAGAAATGTGCAACACAAAAAGAATAGCAACATCACAACGTGAGTTAGTACCATAGAAAATGAACATAAAAAAATGTAAGATCTTTAAAACTGAAATTTCTTTAGAGTAGCAACATGTTAATTAACAGGCTGAACAGTGTTAGAATAAAAATGCAACATGCTGATGTGTAGTTGCTATAGTTACTATTGTTTTTGGTAAAGTTGGAAACCTGTTTCCTTGAAATCATCATTTTATTATGGTGTTAAATAACATTGCTATGAAAAGCTTGACTTAAGCTCTTTTATAGGAAATTGCTTAAACTCAATATGATGGTAGAGGAAAAGGGAAAAATGCACTGATTCACTCATCAAAATATCATTTCAACTTTCCTCTTAAATAAAACTATGGGAACAAATTGTTGTTATTTGGATATATTTAATGGTTCATCATAATTTAGCCAAGTTATTCATGAAAGAATGGCATATGGTGTTTTGTTTAACCAAACTGTAAGCTTGACTTTTATTTAGTTTATTGTTACATTTATTTTAATGTACAGCAACTAAGTATAACTTGTCATGTGTATCTACACACCAGTCAGGAGGCTTGATATTTTTTTTTTTTCCCCTGCAAGGTTAAGATTGACACTTTGACCTAGAAGATAAGGGAGTTTTGAAAAAAACAAAAGGATTGATATCTGCTAAAAACATTTCTCTAGGGTGGAAGTATACAGAAAATTCAGTCTGTTGTAGTAAAGTTCGTTTAGTGACTTTGTATTGACTTAGGTTAACATATTGTCAACACTCCAAGTATTTGTTACCTATTCCTACATTCCCTTACCTTGCCACTACTCTGTTGAGTATTGATTAAAATTAGTGAATGAACCAAATATCATAAAATGACAATACTAAAAAAATGTTATGCTCTGTAGAAGTACATGAAAAATGTAAATTTAAGTACAAAGTAATTCATCATCTTTCAAATTGTCAGGATAAAGAGGACATTTACATGAAAATGTTTTGAAAATTATGATATATATACATATATATCAGATAGATAGATAGATATCAGATATATATCAGATGGATAGATATAGAGATACAGAGATACAGCTTAGGCATAATTGTTACCAATTAGGTGGAAACTATAGCAGTTTAAGTTAATAACTGCTCCAGGTCAGCAGATTTAATCAGGTAATTAGATCTCAAAATGCTAAAGTGTGGTATGAATCATCTTTATCTGGATATCTAGAAGAGGGAATACATTCATGAATGTATGTGGTTGTGGGGATGGGTGTAAGGTTTATCCATGGAATACAAAGTTACCATTTCATTCAAGAAGAATGAAAGGTAAGGTTTATCTATGGACCATAAAGATGCCTTTTTTTCAAGAAGAATTAAAGTCAGGTTTGTAAAATTTATCCATGGAATATAAAGGCACCTTTTAATTCAAGAATATATTGTATAATTTCAGAGAAGACAAATCAATTTAAACATTATGTCCAAAATTTGTGAAAACTCTGCAATTACTATCTTACATGAAAACATTTTTAAAACTAAAGAGAACTTAAAATACATGAATTTATTGTTCAAAATGATATGTAGATTGGTTACAAAGGCAATCAATCGATTATCAACTAGTTTACAATGTCATACAGAACAGTGATTCAGGGCCCATATTCATATAATGCCTTAAAAAGAAATAAAGGTTCCCCAAAATGGGATGTACAAAGTTAAATGTCATTCTTGTTTAGGACCACAGAGTTCAAGAATTATTTTAAAGTAATTTGCGTGTCAAGGAAATAAGCTGTTAGCTTTCAAAAAGCACTCCTGCAGAGTGGAAGTCAATTTTCAAAACTGCCGTCATCTAAGAGAACTGGTTTCAGACTAGGGAGATTAGAAAACCTACTGAAAGGAGTCATTGGCCTCAGAATCTCCCCTCCCTCACATTAATGAAGTGAGATCTTGATTCTTTTTGTTGTTGGTGGTCTGTATTCAGTAGAGGCCTTGGACCTGGATTGAGTTTAGCACAGCTCAGAGGGAACAAATATGGCAAGATCGAATATTAGTGACTTTAAAAAACACAGTTTCTCATTCAACTGACTGACTTCCACTCTTCCCTTAAGAAAATATCTTCTTTCATCAGAAAATTATTTCAAAAGTGAGATAAATGAAGAAAAAAGTGCCTCAGGGGATAACAACAGAGCGATAAAAATAGCAGACATAAGGTAGATTATTTTGTTACCACAATAATAAAGAGGTTTTCAGTCAAGCTGTGAATTGGTTACTTGGTGTAATTAAATATTATAAGATCATTTGAATATAATGCTGGAATGGATGGATTACCCAGCTCATGTTTTCTATTTTGTCTCCCTATATGATTCATTTTTACAATGGCTGTTATGTTTTACAATATTGTGTGTGATTGGTGTGTCAGGGTGGTGAATAGAAAATACTTGCACGTTTTAAATCAAGAAATACTACTTTTGGTAAATAGCAAGTCAGTTTTAAGAGAAGAGGAATGGGTAAGAAGTAGATTCTTGGAATGACTGAGTCTCTCTCACCATTTGAGTTCTTGCCTTTGGTGTATATAGAGCCCATTAAAACCTGCCTGTTTATTAAAAACTACTACTAGATCGTCAATTTACCTCATCCCTTATTCACATATAAAATACTCTTAAAACACAACTGTGGTGTTTCCTTGAGGCAAGCTATATCTGGGCTATGCCACATCCTTATTTAATTTGTGACAAAGGAATCTGACCGACACCTATCTTTACATTTTAAACATTTACCTCTGATTGCAACAGATGTCAGGAAGACAATGACAGACAAGTGTTAAATAATAGGTTTTAACACTACATTTCATGTATGTGGATTGAATTGAAAATGTGAAGAATATGTATGGTTTTTAAAATGTTGATTTTGAGGTGTGTGTATTGCAAGATTTTAAGTGGAAATCCACGGGGAGGGGGAAGCACACAAGATTGTATTTCTATTTGAATAAATCTGACAGCCCACTTTAAAGTTAAACGTGATTTATTTTTCCCTTTCTATTCTCTAAATGTGCAGCAACGTTGTCCTTCATTAAAGATGCAGGTGCTGACAGAGTTATTTCCTCTGCCCTGCCTCATGTCAACAAGCCTTGAGTGTGAAATTGTCTGAAATGATTTACTGCTTACCCTCCCCACCTATCCATCCACCGCCACTTCAGTGGCTTTCTCTTACATCCAAAGGAAGGTAACTGCAGGAACTAAGGGGTATCAGGTTTTGAATCAGCCAGAAAGAAATCATAAAGTTTGAAGATAATCCTCTATGTAGAATTCTACAACTAATATAAATAATACACATACAGTCTACATATATTCCTAATTTTTGTGTTTTCATTTTCACATGGCCAGCAAGCAGATTTCGAATAGATTTGAGGAATTAAGATTTTAAAATCTTTGTTGTAATGAAAAAAAAAAAAAAAAAACCCACGAACAAAAACCCAAAACAAAAAACAAACACACGAAAAACTAAGCGTAAATTTCTGTAATTGAAAGTTGATAGAATCTTTATGCATTTTTTTTGGAATACATTATTTAATAACATTGCATATATGCATCCTACAAAGGTTTATCCACAGGAATGTTTTTCCTGTGATTATTCATGATTAGCCTCTGTGACACTTCAACCATGGGCAATGATAAGGAAAATGACTATTATTTAGAATCTATAGAAATAGCTTGTTCATAGCCAAACTTTATTTTAACTGCATTCACTATTCATAAATTAATCAATTAATTTTTAAAAAATTAAAAAGTTATATCTCTTGCATTAGAATATTTAGAGGTAACAGTGCTTGAATCCAATTATGCATCCAGAGAGGCATTGCAATAAACAAAAGTGATTTGATGTTACATGCTACTTCACAAATCCATATGATTACAGAATTCTCAACATGTTTTGCATAGATTTTTTTTTTTCAAAGACTCTTTAGATGCTTATTAAAAATGAAGTTCTCAAGGGATCATGGCAGTATCACTGCAACAGAACCTGGGATTGAAACTCAGGAACCTGCAGTTTTATAAATCCCCCAAATCAATCTATTGCACAGATATTTGAGAACCACTGCTATTGATAAAGTTTAAGTTGATAAAAGAAGAAGCTGAATATGTTCAAAAGATGTTTATTCTCTAAGGAAATTTATTTATTTTTCATGAGAAAGGGAGAAAAGTATTTGAAGATAGTTGTTTCATATATTGCAAGCATTTGGGGGAGCAGATTTGAGGCCACCAGTGGTTTATCTGGGATGGCTTTTTACTGATATTTCTTGCTCTTTTCATCTCATAATAATGTTTATAAACTTAAAAATATACTTGTTCACACTGGATGGAACTTATTAGCTGAAGACAAAAAGCCATTGAACTAATAAATTTATCAGTGAAAATTAACCTATATAATTAAAAATGACTTTACATAAGCCTTACTATTTCCTAATGGGTACAATTATTCCTAACTTTTTTCCAAGCCTTAATAAAGTGTTGACTCATATGTTGAGGGGCTGGGAATCTATTAGGTTGGTGCATGAGTAATTGCAGTTTTTGCAATTATTTTAACCTTTTAAACCGCAATTACCTTTGCACCAACCTAATATATCCAAATTAGAAGAATTATGTCAATGACATAATGTTTTGTAAGAAAAAGACTAAGAACCAAGGTTGCATTATGAGTTATGGGAGCTCTAGATACTTCTGCCTTCATGGGCTGCTTTCCTCCATAAAAGAATGTTAAACATTTTAATTTAATACTGTTGGCATCAACATGAATATAATCTTTTTAAAAGTTTATTTGATTCTTCCTATTTATAAAGCCTTATAGAAAGCTAGAATGACACCCTAAACTATGAAAAACAGATATTCTTTGAATGTTCCTTTTTTACCATTTAATTTTAACCAAATCATAAAGGACCTACCCATACCAAGGAAGGAAGGAAGGGGGGGGGAAGGAAGGGTAGGGTAGGGTAGGGAAGGAGGGGTAAGAAAGGCCACTCAGGAAACATCAGGAATACCAAAGTGTTACGGTGGAGGAAAGGTGGCTTTTGGTTCAAATAGGCCTCTGTTTGAACAACATCTGTGCTTTGTATTATTTGTGTTACCTAGTCACACAGGTATTAGTTGTGCTCTCTCCCTATGTCAGTTTACCTGTCAGATAGAATGTCAGAATTAGCTTGTGTTGTTTCTGTATTATTGTGCTGTTTCTGTATGTACGACATATAATAGAGATACTGAGAGGATTCTATATACAAAAATTGTTCTTACTAACCTTGTTAACAATGTTATTATTATCTATAAATGGTTGTTACTGGCCTAGTCTGCACTATATCATTGTAGTAGGGCAGTAACTAACTACAAGTGCCACTGAGGGAAACAGACATGTAAGGGTGAGGTCCTGTGATAGATGCTAATCGGTGTCATTGCCAGACATCCATTCAAGCCCAGTAAAACAACTTGTGAAGGTCATGGAAAATGTCACAGAAGAGGTAAATAAGAAGACAAGAGTCTGTTTAAAAAGTTAATATCCCAATAAATTAAAAAAAAAAAAAAGTTAACATTTATTAAGCACCTACTGTGAGCTAGGCACTTTCGTTTTAAGAGTTTTATCTAGATGAAAAGGGGTGAGTGGGAAAGAAAATCTCAGGTTGATGCCAAGAGACAGAGCTATGACTATAATGGGGATTATCATGACTTGTTTACTTTGATAGAAAGGAAAAGTATATTTTAAGGGATTTTTGGAGATGAGTCCAGATAGTTCAAATTTTGAAGAGCTTGTTTATACTCTAAGAACTTTTAAATGTAAATTCTGGTCAGTAGAGAGTCATTGGGAGAGTTTAAACGGGAGTAACTCAATGTGATCATTTTTTTTAAAATTGTAATTAAATGTGCTAGGTCAAACTGTTTATTTTTAATTATGAGTTCAATAAAAGTTTAACACCAACTATCACGTGGCAGTGTTGTGAGGTTGGAGGGGACAGTGTGAATGAAGACAATCTTCTTATCTTCTGTTTTTCTTTTTGTGGACAGAAAATAATAAAACCCAATCGCACATCTAATATTCTAATTACAAAACATTGTCATTATGACAAAAGAAAGAAAAAATTGGAGGTGTTTAACAATGTTAGCAATACATGAAAGAGTAAGTTGGACATAGAAATTATCTACTGAATGTTTATTGATAAATTAATAAATTAATGAAAGGAATAAGTTACAGAAAAAATTATGGCAGAGGCCTCATATGGATGGGGAAACAGAAATGGAAAAGAGACAGGTTTGAAAAATAGGATATAGAATCAGAAAAACTGGGTAATTATGGAAGTGATGGGAAAAGGAGAGAGAAGAGACAAGAATAACCTCAAAATTCATTGTTGGAGGATGGGCCAGTGGTGCCTCATTGATGAAATGAGCACACATTGAGTGCTACACTTTGATTTGATTTAATATGTATTTATTGCTAGATGTTTACAATATGTAATTATTTTAAAATATAAAGAACAAATATATATAAGCATAACATTATAGTAAATTTTCATTTTGTTTTCAACCCAGTATTTGCTTTGTGTTTTTTGCTGGACTTAAGTTCAAAATGAATTGTGATGCTATGTAAATACATTATTCATATATATATATATATATATATATATATATATATATATACACACACACACACGCACACATGCATATATATGTGTCTATGTATATATCTTATATACATATGTGCATTATTTGATATATATAAGTATATATTTATATATAGATAGATATATGTGTGTGTGTGTGTGTGCATATATATGCATTATTTGCTATTGTCCCTTATATAGATATAAATACTAGTCAAATTTTTCTGGACAATTAACCAAGTTAATATTGATACCCATAAGATTAATAATGCAACCAAACTATGGAGTACATGTGTATTAAAATATCTGGTGTAAATAATTTATTTTCTTAATGTAATTGTGTTTCTCAGACTTTTCCCTCATATTTCTTTGTTGACATACACACATTTTTTAATTTTTTTAAATATTACATGTTACTTGACATGGTGATGTGATGTTGGTTTACTTTTTTTATATATTTGTGTTCGTGAGTGTTAAATGGGATTGGAAATCCCATTGATAGAAGTGTCAAGACTTGAAAGAGAACACATACGTAAAGAAACAATGAAATGTATTCCTTAATTTCTAGAGAACATGACTCAGTTGAAGATGAGAGCTTAGTTACTAGAGAATTGCCAGCTGTACTCAATTCCATGGCTCTTTATTAGCCTTGGTCTACTAATGTAAGGCTCTATGTAATTGTTTAAGTAAATGGAAACAAAATAACCAGCACAGTCAGCTCTAGACACTCAGTGGAGAAACTCCTATTTGTAATCTAACTGTAAAGCCCAGGACCATTCTGCTTTGATAATATGGCCTTTGTGATGAAAATGGCTTGAAAAACCCCATGTGCCACACTATTCGCCTAATTAAGCCATCAGAATGCATTGCGACAGTGTGCCTCATATGGAACGGTCTAAGTAATTTTTGCTCCTCTATTGCTCAGTTAATAGAAAGAGGTGCTATTCTAGATTATGACTGATAGAGGCTATATGGTACAGCTGTTGTAATTGTGCCTGAGGGTAGAGAAAGTCTTTCGCAAAAAAATTATCAGTTTGCCTGAGACACTGTCATCACCTTATTCAACTATTTTTTTCTGGATTTCCTAGTGTGCATATTTATTCTTTTTCTTACTTGCAGCTTTCCTCTCTCCATATGCCTGTGTCCTTTGTTGTATAAACAGACACAGCTTCTGACATGTTTTCATGGCAGAATTGCTTTGAAAATGATTTCCATTATTGATTTAATAATTAATAATGAAATGGGTATTTTGGACTATTAAAATACAAAGAATTTATAAATAATTCAACATGCAAAGTTCAATGCATGTAGGCTTTGTGAGTCTAAAAACTGACCTGCTCCCTCGAAAAAGAATATACTGTGTAAATTTTGAAAGACCTGGCATTATATATGATATAAGAATTGACTGTCACAATGTACATATACAGAGGGTGCCAAAAAAATGTATACACATTTTAAGAAAAGAAAAAACTATTAAAATTATAAAACTTAATATATACCAATAACCAAAGAGGAATACAAGTCATGTTTGACTTCTGCAATGACAAGAGGTACTCAAAGTGTTACCATCAGCATCCAGACACTTCTGATTACAGGGAACTACTGCTTGAACAATGTTGACCAAAGTGACCACTTGTATACATCTTTTTGGCATCCCCGGTATGCGTGTATATGTATATACACATGTATAATGTTTATATATACACTTGTACACGTAGGTGTGTACACGTAGGTGTGTTTATTATATATATATATATATATATATATATATATATATATATAAATAAAACTCTGGTTATGAAACCATTTTTTTATGTTCTTAAAAGTAAGATGAGATTTATCATCACACAAAATTTATTCCATCAGTGTCGATAGTCATTCTCTAAATACTAGGGTGATGTATCTATACAAATGACGGCATTTTTTGTTTATGAGAATTCTCTAGAAATACGTAGACCATTTTTCAATGTAAATGGTCATCGCCTTTATTTTAACGTTTGCCCTGTATAGGTTCATAGCTTGGCATGGAGTTCAATGAAAGGCACATGAGTGGCATAACCGTTACTGTAAGTTGGAGGCAGGGTCCCAGCTTCTGTGTTGCTTGTCTTGTTCATGACATGTCATTGCTCATTAGGTCCTTACAACCTTGTGGCTTCAATACCTTCTTATCTCTTCAAGTGAACTTTTTTTTTCTTGTATTTTTATTTCCTAATACGACAAGAAAATTGTGGTTTTTAAACAGTTGTAGAATAGGAAGTGTTACTTCTCTTTAACAACGTATAGCTGATTTCATGTTTTTTAAATAACTTGAATCTGACCAAATATAAGGTGACAAAGATTGTAGTAAAATGCATCATTGTGTATAGCTAAGGAAAATACTAATTACCAATTAAGATAAGAAGAATGATTTAAGGACAGTTCTGTGTGATGCATTAATCAGACCAACCTTTTAATGATTGGAAGATTCTTTCATCCCTTCTACACTACATGTAGTGTAGTGGGTAGCAAACAATGATTTTGAAATTTATCAAGACGCAGAAACTGTCTTCTATCTATATCTTCTTTTCTTGAGTAACCTAATTTTTGCTTTACTGAAAAGGACAGATGTGTAGGCATACCTTGCACAATAAATATTTCCGTCAATAATGTCAACTCTGCCTGAAATTTTGTTTTTAAGCCTCAAATAATAATAACATTTCCTGACAATGGAGTTATAATGGAATCATGGAAGACATTTTAAATGACAATTAAACTCAACTTGTGTGTCCCTATAATGCAGATAACTTGACTGAAATGACAATAATATGCACAGTTATGACCAAGTAATCACATCATACTAAATGAGAGTCACATTAAAACTGCCGTCTGGTTTACAGCAATTGTGAGAGGCCATCAACTGTAAGAATGCAGAGTTAGAATATGAGGGAAAAACTGTTTTGAATTGATGAAATTTGATACATGAAGGGAAACTGAGCCTGATATATTCCTTATGTTTCCTTATGTCTTATATTTTATGTAAAGGCACACCTATTCTTCTTAATAGATCACTATTTTAAAACCACACATTGGGTGAATATAAAAAATATATACTATGATAAGAATACAAAAATATATACTATACTAAGAGTACAAGAATACAGGATTACAATTTATCCATTTAAAGACTTTTTTTTTTCTTTCAGTTGGAGGTGTCTTTCTCAGGTTTAGAAATCTGTTCGTCAGAAAACGAAGTCTATTTAATTCAGATCTTATTACCATCAAGATAGTTGAAATTCCTAACCAGTATACATAGTGCTTAAATGAATATAGTATTTCTTTATTATTTGGCTTTGTTTTCTTTTTTTTTTCCGTAGAACTTTCTTGGTAGAAAAAGGGAACGTTCATAGATACTGTGCTCTTTTCACGTGTTTGCTACATTCTAAATAATGTCAATTCAATAATAAGAACTGACTTAATAATACTTTACTTTCAAAAGTATACTAAATCTTAATTATGCACAGAAAGGAATAGTTGCTATGTATTTACTAATTAAATTATGGAAATAATAAAAACTGACTGATAATTTTTGGAAGGTAATTATGCTCCTTAATCATCATGTAACTACTATATTGATTATATTCACTGAATCAATTTGCCAATGAAGTAAAACTTATTTGATTGAATCTAATTTTGGTCATTATTCTCTCATAACTATAGCTTTATGGTATTTGCCACCAAAGAACTTTTGTGGTAAAACTGCTTCCCTTCATAGGAAGCTATCACCCAGTTTATGTATCATTTTGCCGTCCCACCAGCAATGAATGAAAGTTCCTGCTGTGCCACATTCTTGTCAGCTTTTGGCACTGTCAGTGTTTTCCATTTTAGCCCTCCTGGTAGGTGTACAGTGAACTTTCATTGTCGTTTGCAGATCCAGTTCTCTAGAAACATGGTATTGAGTGTCTTTTCATATGCTTATTTTCCATTTGCCTTTCTTCTTTGGTGAGGAGGTATGTTCAGATCTCTTACCCAGTTTTTAATTGGGTTGTTAGTTTTTTGTTGTTGTTGTTGAGTGTAAGACTTCTTTGTATATGTTTGGATTTGCATCCTTTATCATATATAGTCCAAATATTTTATTTCAGTCTGTCACTTATCTATTCATTCTTTAATAGTGTCTTTTGCAGAGCGGAAATTTTTAATTTTAATAAAGTTTAACTTGTCAAATATTTTTCTTTTATAGATCGCGCTTTTGAGGTTGTATCTAAAATCTCATTACCAAACCCAAGGTCACCTAGATTTTCTCCTAAGATCTTTTAAATATGTAACATCATCCTCATTACTTAAGAAACTTTAAATATTTGGAATAATTAGTCCCCTTCAGCTTAAAGAAATGATATTGGAAATAATATATTTTGTAGCACTGATATATGAAATCAGAATCAAATGTGAAAATGGTAATATTAAATCATTTTTGTGAATGTTAACCATAAAGTCATTATGTACATTGCACGATAATTAGATATGATTATCTAACCACAAAAGGAAATTTTGGCATCTTAAAATACTACATGCAGCTGCAAACAGGACAAATAAAATTAAGATAGTAAAGGGAGACCAAAGACAATTTATGTTAAAAGGAAAGATAATTGTTTAAGAAACCAGTGTTTTACTAGCGATAAGAGGACCAACTCAGAAGTGTGAGTTGGGTGCAGCAAATTCATGTGGGTCAAGTGTGTGATGTGTTCTGGGCATACATACAGCAGCCCCACACAGTCTAGGAAGGTCTGAAAGTTGATTTCTAATGATCACAAGGTAAGTGGTTTATTGAAGTTTCAATCATAAGGTTTAGAATTAATCTATCACTTTACTTTCTTAGTATTTATGTCATGCTGCTGCTTTCAAGATTAGCTACTTTTTTG
Organism: Rhinolophus sinicus; assembly: GCF_036562045.2. Classification (NCBI taxonomy): domain Eukaryota; kingdom Metazoa; phylum Chordata; class Mammalia; order Chiroptera; family Rhinolophidae; genus Rhinolophus; species Rhinolophus sinicus. The sequence continues at coordinate 93,126,369 of NC_133751.1, forward strand.
TTTCATTTCATTTGTGTAAGCTTTTATTAAGTGTGTATAGGAATCAGCCATTTTAAAAGATTTACAGCAAAAAACTGGACAATATTAATGAAAATCATTGGCTTTAGCATTAAACTTATTTGGGTTCTGTAGGAAATGTGTGAACTTGGAACTCTCACATGGGTTTTGTGGTTTGTTTGCTTGTTTTTTTGTTTTTGTTTTCTTAAGGAGATAATCTTTACTTTGTGGTGTAAGTGTGAAGATTACATAAAAACTATAAAGCATCTAATACAGTGTCTCATCTATGGAAGGCACTCAATGAATAGTAGCCTCTAATATTTGAAAAACATGTGTTGCTAGTGAGTTTTTGGGAATATGAAGGGGACAGGAAATATGCCGATGAGTGAAAGTTATCAGGTAGTTTTGAGCCCACTTAAGGAAGTCCATGACTGAAACCAAGAATGTTTGTAAAGGAGAGTTGTTCCAGATTCACGGAGGAGTTAGAAGAGAAAACACCATGGCATAAAAGAGATGGATTTTAATGTGGATAATGGATGTGAGAATTAATAGTTACCTTTTCAGAATAGTAAATGTTACACAGCGCTTTGAACCTCTCTCAGAAGTCCCAACTGACTATTCGATGTGTAATGTAAACACAGAATTTTATAAGCAGAAAATATTAAGCAGTATAGAAATGTGACAGTTTGTTATGACAACAGATGTGACACAACTTCACTACAACCTAAACCAAGGAAAGGAATGCAAATTTAATAGAATATGTAAGAATTTGCTTTGTAAATGTGTAACAGAGTTAAGTCACAACTGTTACTGCTTCTCAATGACATAATACTTCAGGGCAAGCAAGGAATACATGTGATGGTTGTGAATGCTTTTAACAAACACTGTGACATATATGTAGACTAGAGTGATGATTTTGTTATTATTACTGGATTGTTTGGCTTGATGACTATTTTACACCTCTCAAATATGTCACTGAAAATTTCCAAAGCATGCCATGAAACAATCAGAAAGATGTCCCGCAAGTTAACATTTATTTTCTCAGGCATTTTGGTGTTAGAAGGACTTCCATATTTTTGTACTGCTTTGTTTCTCTGCATTTCCTTTTTAAAAAAACACACAGACAGTATATACTGATTGCAGAAAATACTTGAAAATCAGTAGTCTAAAGAAACTGGGAAAACAAATAATAAAACATTGAAATGTTGACTAGAATTCGCCACAGAAAAGTTTAGTCAGTTGTTGCCTGGTAGATATAAGTCTTGTTTTATCTTGTCTATTTATTAATGTGTACCTGTTTATGTTTGTGTTTAGTCCATTGTGACTTTGGGGAAAGTTCAACTATTGAAATAAAGTTTGATTAAACTTTATGGTAGTATATCTTACTTCACTTTGATTTCAACAGATGAAGGAAAAATCTATCGTTTATGAAATTTTCATAAAGTTTATTCAGTTAAATTTATTCTGTGGTAGACCTGGGTGGGATAAGTTGATATAAAAGTTACAGATCCAACAATCTCAAATAAAATATTAATAGAAAGGAGCAAAACATGGCATTAGAGGAATATATATACATATATATGTATGATTAAATTAGTTAATAAAAAGTAAAAGTAGAGATTACTACAATAATTGTTTGATAGGTAGAATTGCTACTGACAATTAGATTTTTATAACACTATTAGTTATGAGAATTAGATAATAAATTCATACAATTTAACTGAATAATGCCTAAGAAAAAGAAGAAAATTAAAATTTAAGATGAAAGTATGATTATGAATTAGAACAGTTGGTTAAAAGTACTGGAGTCATCAAATTTCAATAAAGACTGGAAAAAAAAAAGGGGGTGGTGCACAAAACACCAAAATAGATTGTAACATGGACAAACGGAATGTATCTAAGTGCATGAGTAAATTGGAAAATTAGAATTCATGAGATCAGAGCGATCAATTCAGTTAAAATACAGAAAATGTTATATTAAAATTATGGAGCATTGACCCTAGACATGTCTGACAGAGTCAGAAATATGTCATTATTTTCTATGAATACATCACAATGCATGAGAAGTCAAGTCACGTGACAACAAAATTTATGAGACTTGATTGACATAACCACCCTAAAAAAAGAAAAAGACAAGATAATTAAAAACTCTTATCTATTGTACCCTTCTTTTAGAACAGGAGATCTGTGGACAAAGTGGAAGCAAGCAACGATATGTTTGGTTTCCCGTGGATAGTCTCATTTTGGGCTTAGTGTCCCTTCATTTTATATATATATATATATTTGTGTATATATATATTCATATATATTTTACTTTATATATATGTATTACATATATAATATATGATATGTATTATATTATGTATACACATATATATGTGTATATATATATATATATATATATATATAAATATAAATATTCACTATAGGTAAACCAAACAAAGCCAAATTCCATTGCATATTTGGACAATATGTTGTGCTTTATCTGGTCTTTAGTCAATGGACCTTACTATATGATATGTGTTTAATTATTGTATCTTGGATTTTTGATTGAATAAAAGATATATTTTGGCAATTATTTATTGGGGATTTAAAATAATTTTAATGAGTTGACTAACAGATTATTTGGGGGCACTTCAGAAATGAAACAATAACTATTTTAAATGGAAGATGAAAGCTAAATCTGATTCAATATGTTAGTAATTTGTCATGTTCTTTAAGCCAACAATAATTTCATATTTATAATTTAATTAAGGGGAGATTTTGTGAAATTTTTTCATAGGATTTTTCATGAGTAATCTATCTTTACTGTTATAGTGTTTAGCCAGTGGTAATTGAGGATACATTTTTATAAACAAACTTTAACAAATTAATAATAAATATAAAGAATGCAGTATATCTAGTTTGCTTAGTCTTTAATTTCTGGGTAACAAATAGTAGTTTTATAATAAATGGATACCATTCATTGAACATTCCCTATTTGCTCTTCTCTGCACTGATTTCATTTAATCTTTGAAAAGTCTTTATGAAAGAAGAATTATTTATATTTAACAATTAGCAGAGCCAAGATTTGAAACCCCCTGGGATTGTCTGAATCAAAACCCATGGTGATATTACCCATTCCATGCCAGTCCATTGTGCCATCTTGCTATATGTCAGATAGGATCTTCCTAATGTGTTTGTTAGGTATATCTGATTTCAGGTAGGATACAACATGGTCTATATAGTATATTAGAAAAGTCAAAAGGTGAAAGCCTCCATAGAATAAATGCATCTCTTGCCTGTCAGGAAAATAAAAAATCATGTTCCAAGTTTTTAACCAAATTTTCTTAATTGGGTTTTTCTTGCTTAAGAAGCCTACTTTTGTATTTCTAACTTTTATACTTTTGTTTAACACTTCTTTCTTAGTTTGATAATGGATATTATAATTGAGTATATCATCTACACATGCCATAAAATACTTTAGGATTGTTTTAAGATTGCATTTTATTATTTCAGAATGCCATGCTTTTCCCCTTTGATGCCGTATCATAATTTACCTTTTAAAAAAAGGTAAACATAATTTTAGCTAAAATTTTATAAAGGGATATGAAGTTTTTATTAGAAATATTTTCATTAGCTAATCATGTATTTTCTTACTCTTTTTTCAAAGTTTAACCATAGCAATATCAAGATATCTATCATACAGTTATAACTTAACATTTCTAGAATTATATGTTATGAATATTTAGTTCATTATTTATAATTATATGAATCATATTAACATGTCTCATCTAATCAGAAAAGTGTGTTATAAGTGTATTAAAATACACATACTGACAGACAGAAGATTTTTCATTGAATATTGAATATTTAGTCTTTTGAGGTTTCACTTTATTTCTAATAAAGCTTTTTTAACATCCAAAAACGATATTTGACTTTTTTTGTAAATCATGTTCTCTTTTACCAAGAATGATTTTAAAATAAGAATAGCATGTTTCATGTTACAATTTTACTTCCATGTTAAAATATGTGTGTGTGTTTTTTTTTAATTCCACCTAATTTTTTTCCTTGATCTGCAAATTTGCATTCAGTCATTTAATCTCTGGTAACAATATAAAAGGCTCAGAAAAACTATGTTACATTTGGAAAGCCTAGAAAAATACTCTGCATAATTTTCCAGAATATTCAACGATTGTCTGCAGTATCATAGTGTTTTTACCAGAAGTAAGTTAAATAGACTTTCCTTCCCCTGAGGGTTAATGTTTGAGCATATATCACATAGACATGTGTATTAATTATAATGTCAAGCAGCCTACTGTGTAATGAAGCAATTTAAACTTAAATTTGCACTTAATGAAAACAGGTAGGGAGCATTTATATCACTTTATTTTCTGAAAACTAAATGCCATTCTTTTAATTTTCACAAATATTTTCCAATCAACTGTTCCCTTTATTTTCACATTTTTTAGGAAACTGTTCTCTTTTATAAATTTGCTAGTTGAATTTGAATCACACTAACTGGTGTATGTAAAGTTTGAATTTGTTAGCTTTGTTTTCCCGTGATTTGAAAAAAAATTCTAAATACTTTTAACTTCCTACATGTGTTATCAAAGACTGACAATATAGTTAATATTATATTTATAGGGTATGGCCCCCAAATAAGTTATTACATGATTTGAGCTCAACACTATATTTTATTTCAATGTCTGTTTTTTAGTGACTTGGGTTTCATCTGGAGCCCTAGATATGCAATGGCTTTGCCCTGGAATTACTTTTGGCCTTTGGAAGGTCACTGGTTTACAAGTTATTACGTCTCATAAATTGATCTAATCTTCTGAATAATGGCTGGACATGCTGATGATCAATATTTTATTGCTCCTACATCCTAAAACACACCATGAATTACTGTCAAAATCGTTATCTCCCAGGAAAGCAGACACAACAGTAATATACATGTGATATTACTCCTCAGATTGTGGTACTGTTTATGAAACAAGAGTCTGCATGAATGATTTTATTTCAGCACTATTGTAATCCTCCGTTACTTATAGCTAGAAATGCCACTGACAGATATCACTCAGTCCTATTCAAGGCCAGAGAAATAACTCATTATGGTTTTACACTGCAATACTCAAGTCTAAATTTTCCTTTGAATCAAATTATTCTAAAGATGAATCACTTTATTACATTTTCAAAGGATAATGTTAATTAAATATAGTGTAATTTTAGAATGAAAGGTACAACTAATACTAATTTATATTAAGGAATATCATAAATTAACATAAAACAAGTTTTGATTCTGACTATAATTATTTTATTGTTATCATGTGGTCATATTTCCTTAGTCAGAAACAAGGTGTGATGTATATTCTATGTATTTTGTCTTTCTACTACCAAATTTCAATGGTTTATTTTCACCATTTTCATAATATTTTAGTTTACTTTTGTGAGATTGTTTCCCTTATTTTTCTTTGGCTTTATACACGGATGCTCAGATCTCTCTTGGTCATATTCTCTTGTCCATGCTTCACTTGTCTGTCAGTTCCAACATTTGCTTTTTTGATGTGTATTATAACAATCAATATTTGAGTGTGTGACTGCTTCTTCTAGTAATCCAGTTTGTTAACATCATGACTGATTGAAAAATGTGAACTTTCTCTCTTGGGCAATTAAGCATGGGCATAATAATAACTGCCATCAGAAAATAGTTTTTGTTTATTATAATTCTACTTCTACTATCTTAAATTTTAATCAGTTTCCTCGTCAGGCATACACACATAAACACATACTTCAGTTATTCCATTTCCTGGAGGTAATAGGGAGTTGCTCATCTGTTTAAACCACGAATCTACTTATGCATTCATGCAGTTGAGGTGTGTGCATGCCATCATTTTTGAATTCTTCCTTAGCTTTCAATTTGTCTCAAAGAAATCCAGTACACCAAAGTTTCAGGAAGTGTCTATCGCATAAGATTGTTCAGGTGAGTTGGTTTGTTTTTACTAATGTTTACCAGCTCTTTCATGGAATGCATCGACATATTTCATTTTGAGTTGAACTAGATTACTAAATTGTGTTTAGCATTGAGCAAAATATCGTATATATAAACATCGAAACATGTACATTTAAATGACTTAAGAGTTCATACAGCAGCTTTGAATTCTCTGTGGATAACTGAGAAAGTAATTCTTAAATAGGAGAAAAATATGACTGAAGATGATAGTGTAAATTGAATACTTATCCTATGAGAATTTTAATGGTTTAATCACTTACTTTGTCAGCATAAATATGAGAGCCTTTTAGTAGTGATTTTTATATTTGCTAGCTTGAGTTTGAACTTTTCTAAATTTATGCTACTCCCTAATTTTAAGAAAACTGCTTTAAACTTAACATTGGTTCCATTAATTTGAGATGATATACCTTTAATAAATCATCAGCAAAATAAATCAGTATGTTCAAAAGTTATTCAGGGCTTTGGTTAAATAAATAGTCCAAAGAAATTAAACTATTTGGTTAAAATGTATGACCAAAGGGTGTCTGACTGACTAACATTCATTTCTTCTTTCATAATAACTACGTGTGTGTGTGTGTGTGTGTGTGTGTGTGTGTGTGTGTGTGTGTGTTGGTAAGTGTTGGGGGGACATGCCTGGTTAATAAGGAAGAATTTGAATCACCAAACACAAACTATTGGGGACAAATTAAATACCTGATACTCCATTCTTTTAAAAGAGGTACTAGCTTGTTGTAGACCACTTGTCTCCCCTCAGTGTGTTATATTGTCCAAAGAATTGAGTTAAACATTATTACATGAAAGTATAACAAAATTGTAAGTAGATTGTAAACTCCTGAGATTGTAGCTGGATTTTCTCTTTTTAAAACTCAGAGTATAAGATATTAATGTAGCATACGATATTCAAACCATTTTTTAAAAAAATATAATTACACATTTGTGATTATTGAGAGTTTAATTTAGCACTGTGGCATGGCAAGTAATTTTAACCAGCTAGGATTTGGGCAGGGAATGATGCTACTTAAATTCTGGAAACTGTTTTTCTCTCCCAGAAAAAAAAGAGCATGCAGGCAGAAATATACACATTTTTGCATATGATATCAGGAGAATGAGAGATTGCCCTAACAATGATTCATGGACACAATATTAGTCAAATGATGAGTCAGAGAAAAAGCAAGAGTCAAAATTAGAAAAAAATTAAATGTCTGCTTTTTTTTTTTTTTTTTTCCTGTAGAAAGTAGAGGAGTAAAACCTTTATGGATTAGTCAAGGCTGAAATTGAAATTCAGGCATCAACAATCACAAAATCCAACTTTTTCACTTTCTAGTTGTTTGAAGACTCAAACATGGAGAGAGATGATTTGGTCATGGTCCATTAAGACATTCAAATCAATTTTCATTTTGCCCCAACATAAGTGTACTATTTAGTTGTCCTCTACTGATTGACAAGCAATTTCCCTAGAAAATGATTTATCTTTGTGTTAATTTTTAATGCATGCTTTCCAGGTTTGTTTTTTTGTTTAACTGCAGATTTACTGGTTTTCTTTTAAAAGCAGTAACAATAACATTTGAATTGACTGTCTACTTTCCAAAGTATATTATGTTTACAGATATAAAGATATTTACACATGTAAAGATATATGTAAATATCATAAAGATATTTACAGATACAAAGATATAAATATTGCTGATACTTCATGATATAAAGAATCACCCTTAATGTTCTTTGAGTCAAACCTTACATTTACATATTTTCATTACCTATGAGGTCATGGGCCACTTAATTTTTAAAATATGGTTAAGTAGACTTGGTAAGGACAAAGGTCACAATTTTTTAGGAAGAAATATGTAATCAATTTCTGTATTTAAAAATTCAAAATGAAACACCTTGGAGGGAAGTGCAACAAATGCCTTTATCCTAGCTTCTCAGCAAGTTATAATAATTTATGGACTTAATGAAAATAATTTAAATCAAAGCAGGACCAATATAACCTCTTTAGTTTGTCAATGTGTTTTAAAGTGGCAACAACATCAGTAATCAAATCACTCATTCAGTGATACTGTGTTTGAAGAAAATACCATATGGTACAGTTAATTTTTCAATATTCAGACATTCTAAGTTAGTGATGAGAAAGAAGTAAATAGGTGATATTACCTGGAATATTTTGGATAATGGATAAAGTTAATAGTTAATAGTTAATAGCAGGAAGGAAATATGGATATTAGCCATGTGGATAGACAACAAAAATATAGTATTTCAGCTTCTGCTGAGCAAAATGGAATATATTTACATTTTAGAAGGCCCTAATAAGTTATGCATATCACTGTTTTCTTTTTTAAACAATCCTGGATGACTGAGTTTCTATTACCATTTTCTTTAAATGTTCCATAATTAAAAATGACTATGACTATGTTCCAAATATAACTGTAGTATACTCTCCTGGATTTTGTGCCATCTAAATACTTATTTATATCAAGATTCAATAGTTCTTTTGATGATGGTTTCTGCTGTAGTGTTTTCAGATCATTGTCAACCTGTTGAAACCAATAGTTTTTTGTTTTTTTCAATTTATCACAGCCAATTAAATCTAGATCTGGCAAATATATTTACTAGGTTAGTTTTATTAGTAAAACAGATATAATTGAACTTAAAAACTGATACAAATTATCATTTCTTCATTTTCTTATTTATCTGCTTATTTTTCCCCAAAAAGCATACTTGTTAAGGTCTACTGTGATATACATGATGTTACATCGTTAGACTTAAAATTAAGTTTATTATGATCGAAGTTGAATGAAATTACCTAATTAGATTGCATTGGATCTTATTGGATCTTTCCAAAATGTAGATGATATTCCATTAATTAATTAATGCAATTAATGTTTTTGTAGTTGATGCCAACTCCATGATTAAAGTTCATGGTTAGCTATAAGAATTCATTTTGATTGCCATTCATATAAAAAAATAGGGGGGTTAAGTCCATTGATATGTACCTAATAGTTCATTTTAACAATTTCAATTGAAATTTATGTTAGCGTTACCGTTATCTATAGGAATTCATTTTGATTGCCATTCATATAACAAAATTAACATTACGGGGATTGAGTTCAAATGTACCTGATGATCCATTTTAGCAACTTCAATTAAAATTTATGTTAGCATTTTACTAGTCTACTCCTTTCCACCGTTACTAAAAATTTACTGAAAAAACTTGAAGGAAACTTGTAATGGGTAATGAATTCTATCTCATGGGCTTTGCTTGCATCAGAAACATTATTAAGGCATTATTTTTTTATATACAAAACTAACATTGCTTGATAAATGAACTGCAATTTAAAAGGGTGAAATATTTAAATAGTTTACTAATTTGTTAATGTTAAGTTATTGAACATTAGACAGTATATTTTTAGTGAATTAGCTCTCTTATACACCATGTGTTTCTTTCCAAAAAAAAAAAAAAAAAAGGAGCAAGAAAACTTTCTTGCAAAGACCTCATAATGCACATTCTCTGAAATCACATATTAGAAATTCACAAACTATAACAAAAAATTTTGATACAATCTTTGCAAATTCATCATTTAATTGACCAACATTAAATATATAAAAGATCATCTTGGTGATAAATTTGTGTTTGACTTTGGCCTTCCATACTCCATTACATACTTTTCTTTGGCTGAAATCTTCTGACAAACAGAAATTTATGGTGGAAATGACCTCTCAACTTTATTTATGAAACCAGTCACAGAACACCACAGTAGATCACAGAATGACATATGATTACTGTTTCCTGAAATAGGTACAGTATCATGCAGTGCAGTGAACCATGCTTGATGCTGAAAATCCACATGCTCTGGACTACACCACAGACAGCCCCCACAGTTAGGTAGTAAAGGGAAATTTGGCAGAGCCAGTTAACCCCCAAAATCCTGGAGTTTCACTAGAAGTATACTTTTTAACATTAAAAAAAAATGCAGAAAAAAATTTTTTTTTTTCAATTTTGCTTTATTCCTTTTGGTGATTCAACTTGAGTTTTCTAATAACAATTTTCCACTTACACAATTTGCTTACTATGGAATTGAAGTCTTCGCAAGCTCTTATACACTTTCATTATTTTTTTCTATTTCACTATTTATAGATGACATGCCACTACATAATTTTGATTTCACAATTTAGTATTAATTTCCTAAGATCCATATTACAGACTAAATTTCCATAAAGTAAATTTTAATTTTGGAAATGTCATGTTAAAATAAACCTAGTTCTATTTGTTATGCATTTGATAATGAAAAGTTGAATATTTCAACTAATGTTTATGGCAGGAAGGAATAATAAATGTCATCAAATCACTTTAAGTTCTAGTCTTTTGTAAAAATTAAATGGAAGCTTACCTCATATAATTTACTTGACATGAGGTAGTTTTACATAAAATTGCACAAATTTAGCCTTTTGATATACTGTCAGTATATGAAATTTAAGTAATTTATATCATGATCTGAAGAACTTCATTTTCTATAATGAATCTTTTAGGTTTTATAATCAATTTCCAAATCACAGTTTCTTATTGGATTTTTTAACAGATTATTACTGATGACTATGGCTATCCCCCATATTCATTAGTTTTCACAGTATTTAGAGAGAGTCTATGCCAAGTCTAGCTTTTTTTTTTAAATAAAGATAGTACAAAGTGATGTGGCATAAGCACACTTATCACCAAATTGACCTTTCAATGCCAAAAGAATATATTACTAGTAACAAAGATATAAGCAATAAAACTGAAAAAAAAAAATGAGAAGTGGTAGACATAAAGGGATGGGTTTGCTTTTTTCTGGTATGTCTGATTACATTACATCATTTATAGTTGAAGTTCATCTCTTTTCCTTAGAAATCATGATCTAATCATATACATCATTTTCATGAAACTTAATCCATGGTGCCAATTTTGTACTTTTCAGCATCAGGTTTGTATGCTACAAGTAGAAGGGAATTAAAATGAAACACAATTATCAGTACCAAAAAGAAAACGATATGAAATATCAGGCACAGTGTGTTTGCTCATAGGTGATCACACTCTGACACTAAGTATCATAATTCACTCTAGCCATATATGTATTCCCAGGGGAAAGTCTCTGAAACACTAGATACCACATACTGATGTAATAAATTGGATACTGGGAATGCAATCTCAAACACATTTATAACTTTGTTATTGTTAAACTGAAATTCTTCAAATATGTCAAAGTCTCTTTATTTTACTTATTCCCAATCTGCTTCACACTATCTGACTACATCAAGAAGGAAAACCCACTGGAGGGTGCTTTTGATTGTTTTTTGGTTTGATTTGGTCTTCTTTTTTTGAAATGAATAGTACCTTGTGGTAGTATGAAAACTTCAGTGAACATGTGGGGGATGTTTAACTACCACATTATATTTTTTTAAGTGAGAAATAAATGTGACAGGTTAAAAATAACCAATTTAGTAATCTTTTGAAATAGCGTGTTGTTGCTTTGATTTTAGTTGCATTTCATTATTATTTAATTAAACTGAATCTTCATTGAGTATATGTATCCCTCAACTCAGAAAATTATTTTAGGAAAAGCAAAGTGGCCAAGTAAATTGTACTTATGTTTAAGTAATGTCTTATGACAATAGTGCATGACGTAATTCATAGACTACCATATTCAGATAGAACATTTTGGCTCTGACATTTGTTATTGAACAGCCTAACAAGAAGTAGCCATTTGTCAAAGGATAGATATTAATTGCTGAGTTTATCTGTGGAGGCCATATGTATAAAGCTCTAGGTTGGGTAGTAAAGAAGTAAAGCCAGTTGTCACCAAGGGGTTATTAATTCTAGTCATATAGAAAAGACATTTGTCCTCAGGAGATCAAGAAATAACCCTGAGATGACAGGAATCATCCTTTTGCTTTCTCAGTCTTCTGGCTTTTTCCTTCTCACCTCTGGCATTTTATGGCTACAGACAAATAACATTTTTTCTAAACCCAACAATGTGTCTTCTGCTACCTCCTTGCAGTCTTCCTCTAGTTATTGTTGAATTCTATGGTTATCTGTCCAAACCACTCTGTCCACAGTGCTATTCATTTGCTTCAGTCTTTCATCGTTCTTGCTTGGAATATGCAGCTATCTGCCTCTTGTCTTGTTTAACTTCAACCCATTCTCCAAACAATATCTCAGGTAGTCTTAGAAAGGTATAAATCTGATCACATTACCTTCCTGTTTAAAAATATCTGATGGCTTCTCAGAACCTTAGGGTCACAATTTACCATTCTCAGCATGGCTGCAACGTCCTTTATGGTCTGATCCATGTTTAAATCTACATCCTCACTTTTTATTCTTCCCTTCAATCCAAGCTCCAACATCAGCACATTGGTGGAAACCCTCAAACAAACTTTATTTCTCATCTCTGAGTCTTCACATATGCTCTGCTTTCTACAGAACCATGCTCATGTCACAGGACTCAGCGCAAACCTCTCTTACTGTAGGAAGTCTCACTCCCAGCCTTATCTCTCCATTTAGGAGACCCACACTGCTGAGTGGTTTCCTTTAATACTTTGAAAACTCTTTTCTACTAATACACCTGCATTTCTTTTTTTTACTGAGGTATAATTGATATATAACATTGTGTATGTTTAAGATGTACACACGTTAATTTGATACTTTATATAGTGCAATATGATTACTACCTTAGCATTAGCAAATATCATCAGGTCACATAATTACCACTTCCTTTTTGTGGTGAGAACATTAAAGATCTAGTCTCTTAGCAACTTTTAAGTATATAATACAATATTAACTATAATCACATTCAAAACTTCTTGAGAGAAAGGGTCATTTTTTTTATTTATTTCTCAATAGGATAACAAGTACTATAGTGGAAAGTCTCAGGAAAAATTAAAAACCCAAGTCAGGAAATGGATGGGGAGAATATTGTTCCCTTCCCTAGTGGAAAAATCTTATGAGCTCTGGGAAGAAGACTGTAGCCACAATGCAAAGTCTAACAATCATCCGAAAAAGAAAATTTCAGATTGACCAGTTGAGAAGTCCTGCTGTATTACAAAAGGCCTGATATTAGTCAAATATCAGTTGGGGGGAAAAATACAGATGAAAAGTCATTGTTGAAATCATTTGGAAGCAAAACCAGAGATAGTGAATGTTGTATATACAGATCACAGTAATTATTCATATTTTTTTCTTGCATGGTCACTTAGATGACAGGCTATTAATTTGCTACCATTCACATGATATAAAAAAAAAATTGTTTTTCAAATTTTTTTCTCTTCAAAAAAGACACACAATATCCTTTGCTATTTCTTGCTGACAATGAAAGACTAAATGTGACTTGTCAATTCTAATCCCTAATCTTGGGAGATGATGGTGTGAAGAAGAGGTAGACCAGTAGGCCCAGAATTGCTGATTCACTGCCGCTACCTATTGTTGTAATTGTGGCAAATGTCTCTGAGTCCTGACATTCCTTCCCTATTGCTCCAGAAAGCCTGTATCAATCACCTGACGTGAGCAGAAAACACAAAAGGTGCTTGCTATTTCTGAACAGACAGATAGCATTCTACTTAATGTAGGTAAAGAAAGTACATTCTCATGTGAGTATTTTAGTGTATATTAATATCAGTTAGCATTTTTTACCTATCAAATGATTAATGTGAGATTTTATGGTAGTTAATTCTGTAATCAAATATGTTTTAAAACTTGCAATGGATAGGGAACATCTACTGGAAACCTTATACCGAAAACATAGATCTTGACTCTTATTTTTCACAAAATCTAGAAGAGAAGGAACAAGTGTTTCTATCTACAAATTACAGCTCACAGACTGTGGTACAACAAGAATTAACTTAGGTCTCCTGAATCCTAATCTAAAAGCTTTCCACTTCATGTCCTTTCTGCCTTCTAGTGAGTTTTCATAGAAGATGTATTAAAATTCTTTTGAATGCTAGTATTTATACTATAATATGACCAACAGGTATATTAATGGTCTATGCTTGGATATGAAGTTCCTGTGTTTTGCATCAAAAAAATTTTCACTCAGGCAGGAAAATATGTTTATAAAAATGTATTGTTTAGTTATACTAAGAAATTGCTGTGTGCTCTTTTCTTTTGCAGCTACTGTGCTAATGTAATCACATTTTATTTTAAAATTAAATTTAAGTAACTATATTATAGAGTTTTAATTTAACCCAAGACAGTGTTCATAACAGAAAAGCATGGTTATGTAATTTTGAAGCAATATTATTTTAATATACTTAATGTAGTTAAGATCTTAAAATTTAACTTTATCCCCAAGCACCAGTTTACTTAGAGATAATGTTAGAATACATTAGCTATGAATTCACTAAAATATTTCAATTGACAGAATTTTCTATTCAGGCTCATTATTATACAATAACTAAATAACAATGAATCAAGCAATAATTGGATGCTTCAATGAAGCACTCGAGGTCTGCTAAACTTCATAGATTCAAAGCATAAGCCCCACGGACTACTTATCAAAGATGAGATTTAACAGAACCATGTATACCTTCATTTGTCATGCTGTCAGTGGCTTGAGGGTTCTTGAAAGCAACTTTGCAAACCAAAAAAAAAAAAAAAAAAGAAAAAGAAATACTACTGTCTTCCAAGTCTAATGGGAAATATAGGCAAAGTTGCAACAAAAATATTGTTTTTAATTATGTATCTTAAGATTTCATAACCACTAACTCATATCTGAATAAACAATGCAAAGTTGAAGTGAATGAAGATGAGAGTGGATATGTACTTTTAAAATCTACATGGTTTTCTCTGTATGTACACAGATAAATAAATGGATTGGACATTGCACTGAACATTAGTCAAAAAGAGCATCAAATTGTTTGATAAATTGTGCATAAAAGTACTGCTTGAAAATTAAGAGTTGCATCTATGAGTTTTGTTTCTTCACTTGTTTCTCTTGTTCCTTTGTTGTTTTCAGTTTTATATGCTACATATCAGTGAAATCATATGGTTCTCGACTTTTTCTGTCTGACTTGTTTTGCTCAGCATAATAATCTCAAGATCCGTCCATGTTTTTACAAATGGTACTATTTCATCTTTTCTAATGGAAGAATAATATTCCATTGTGTATATATACCACATCTTCTTTATCCAATCATCTATCAAAGGACATTTTTGTTGTTTCCATATTTTGGCCACCATAAATAAATCTGCAGTGAACATTGGAGCAAATATACCGTGTTTCCCTGAAAATAAGACCTAACCAGACCATTAGCTCTAATGCGTATTTTGGAGCACAAATTAAGTCCTGGTCTTATTTTAATATAAGAGCAGGTATAATATAGTATAGTATAGTATAGTATAGTATAGTATAGTATAGTATAGTATAGTGTAATATAATGCCAGGTCTTATATTAATGTTTGCTGCAAAAGACGCATTTGAGCTGATGGTCCAGCTAGGACTTATTTTCAGGGAAACATGGTATCTTTACAGATAAATGTTTTCAGATTTTTTTGGGTAGACACCCAGGAGAGAGATGAAGAAACAAAAACTTGTAGACACAGACAATAGTTTAGTGGTTACCAGAGGGGAATGGGGAAGAGGGATAGTAGATGAAGGTAAAAGGGATCAAATATATGGTGATGGAAGGAGAATTGACTCTGGGTGGTGAACACACAATGTGATACATAAATGATGTATTACAGAATTGTACACCTGAAACCTATGTAACTTTACTAACAATTATCACCCCAATAAACTTAAAAAAAAAAAAAGAAAATTAAGAGTTGCTTTATTTAGTTAAATATCTTCTGACATTAAGATCTTTTTTTCACATTTCAGAATATAAAATTTTCAGAATATAATACATATTTTTAGAATAAAATATTCCTGGAATAAAATATTCCCATTAAAAATTAGTGTTCCTTTATTTAATTATTAAAATTTAAATTACAGTTGAAGCTGAAATTCCTTGACCAAAGTTATTAAATATCGCACAGATATGATAACAGGTTTCAAGGCAGGCAAAAACTCTACAGAGTTTTAAATTTCTTTTTATAGAATAAAATAACTTTAATTCAACTATGGGAATCTCACTAAAATGAATGGAAATATATCATTGAAATTCTTTAAGTTAAAAACCATAGACAGTGATTAAAGAGTTACAAGAGTGGTTAAGTGGGAAAAAAAGAGTTTGCATGAAAAGAGACTAATTTTCTATAAAAGACAAAGAAAACTAAAAGTCCATAAAGTATAATAAACAACTCCTTCTTCAAAAAAATAAAAATATTGCATTGAGTATAGTTGTGGAAGAGAAAGTTGTGAAATGTTATTTTGTATAGAGCAAAGTGAGAAGCTGATTATTAATTTTCTGGAATTTAAAATATCCCTTCTAAATTTGATTCATTAAAGTGTGAATAATCTGACATAAAAACTATCGACAGAAATGGGAAGTAACCTTCCATTTAGTGACAAGAATGGCAGTGTTTTACTTTTTTTCATAATATATATATATATATATATATAATTATGTATGTGTACATACATATATGGGATAAAATATTTTGTAAAAGCCTACTGAATTAGTGAATAAATAGATGAATACAACTTAGTTTATTGGCGCATGTTATAAAAATAACTATCTTCTCTTTTGACTCTGTGGATTGCATACAATTTTATGCAAGATGGTGGATGGGAATCACATTTGACTATGGTTGAGGAGACTTACATTTGAGTCCTAACTGCCAGTAACTGGAAAACCAGTGAATCCTCTATGATGCTTATTTTTTAATCATCAAAGTAAAAATGTTGAACAACTAGATGTTTTATTTATACATTTTCATCAAATCTAAGACACATTTTTTTTCACATGTTAACATTTCTGAAGTCAGATGACTTTTACAATCAAATTTGGCAGTATTGATTTGGGGGAGGGCTACCTATGATCATTTAGATTAGATGAAATATGATATTTAAAAACTCCTACTGAAGTTCTCTGATTCCATACATTCAGGAAATAAAAGATAAAGGATTCAGGTGTGGATCACAATACTGAAAGACAATTTGCTATGTAATTTTATAAAGGCAAATGTAGCATCATCTTGCATGAATCCACTAAAGAACCAGATTAATTCTTAAAGAATCATATAACAAAGAAGCCACATATTTTTATCTGCTTCAACACACATGATAAATCAAATTAGCATGCATAGTACACTCCACTGAATGTACCCATTGATTGGATAAATTGCAGGTTATACGAAATTCCTGGTATATTAGCTTTTATAACATCACTATTCTGTCACTCAAGATAGCATAATGGAACAGATTTTGTTCAGAGAGTTGTAATTTGGTGTTGGTTAGGTTCTTTTACTAAGGAAATTCTTCAGGTTATATGAAATATTTAAGGTTTTACTGGAAAAAACAAAACAAAATAAACAATAGCAATAAAGAAGACCAGAATTTTAACTATGTAATCAAGCTTGACAGAAAGCCAGAAAAAGCCCTGTAACAAAGCAGGAATCTCAGTTCCTATCGGTCACAGACCTACTGAAAATTAAGCTCCGAATGGGAGATCTGTCAGGTCAACATCGTTTACCTCTCTGCCAGAATTTCATTCACTTTTATTCTTCTGCACCATTAATGTAAATCAGCAAATTCTCTGTTTGTTTTTTCTGTGTCTTTTTGTCGCTTCTCCCCTTACCAGCTAATGGACTCTATATTTCACATTGGAACTTAATAGAAATAGTCTAACTAGCTTACTCATTATTGTTCCTGTAGTTCGACAGCACAGCAGTCAGTTATTGGTTCAAATACCTTCGGCCAGGCAATCAGGAACGCAGCCATCCTGGGTATTTCTCCCAACCAAAGGTCTGAGCTTGGCAAGCATTCTGAGATTAGATCAAATGATATTGAGACGATATGAGGAGTAATGTCAAATACTGTCTAATATATATTTTAAAAATATGTAAAACACAGCAAATGACAGTATATTAAATCTAATTAAAAACAAATTACCTCTCTTAAAACTGAACATAAAACCCCAGTGACTAAAAGTCTTCATAGCACACAATAACAGTGTCTTCATTTTCTTTTTCCATTTTCACTCCAATGCATAGGATCAATTTACCTCAGCATTTTATTAACCCCATATTCAGTCATTCCCTGCATGAGGCCAATTATAAGGTTAATATCTTATATTTTTGAAGAAATATGTATCTTTAATATGCCAGGCTAATTGTTAGAGTTTCCAGTCTTTCTTCTCTAAGTTATTTCTTCCAGTAAGTCCTTAGTTAGGCATCCATTGCTCTACTTTACAGTCAGAATTGTGAAGTTCAATGTTTAAGGGGCTTATCTAGATCTCCGAGATGGTTGAAATGTGTATCTGGCTTCAACTGCAATGCTCTTTCCATTATATCAACCACCTACCCAAATCTTTTCTTTCCCTGCTCTTTGGCCTTATGAATAAATTAATTCTTCTTACTGAGTCATTCCATTTTTTCTAGAGCCTTGCTCAACATATCTTTTCACAGTTAACTTTTACCATGCATCTTAAGTTTTGGGCATGGATACACAAGATTAATATACCATGTCTTTCTCTTTCCATGATTTTGTCCAGGCCACTTCCACTGCTTGGGATAAGCTTCTGCACATTTCTTTAAGTATACATTTTAACCATCCTTTCATATACTGCTCAAATGTAACATTCTCTCCAATCCCTCTTGTTTTGTTATGACCAGGTAGTAATATTTCTTTATTTGCAGTTCTAAAACATTGTATATGTACAATACTTATGCTTCTTAATACTATATTATTTAGAAAAATATATATATTTTATAATTATAAGTTCTCACCTATTGAATTGTAAGCAATTTGATTACCAGTATTATTCCTACTTTCTAGGTCCTATGATATCTAGCTCAGTATCATAATATTGCACAGAACTGATAAATTGCATAGAACTATGGGATAGAAAATGCATTTTCTGAAATTAAATGTATGTATTGAGACATTTTGAGCTAACGATATCCTAGATTATTTAATTTTCTAAAGTGGAGATTAGAGTGAAACTAATTTTAAAATCTATTGATAGAAAATGACTCATAACCATTATTATTATTTATCAATGCAACCAAAAAAGCTAAAAGACACTGAGTTTATGGATTTCTCACTTATTGGTTCACTGTGTATCAGCTTAACATAACATTTTATAATGAGTGATGGGAAATCAATCCTTTTTTTTGCTTTGCAATTTCACACAGTAAGAACTAATTTATATTAAAGTAGCAGAAAAGCAACATCTTTGGCCTTTCTCAACACAGAAAAAAGAACAATAATTACTGTGCCTATATCATAGATGAGCTCTGCATTGTTTGAGATATTTATTGGAATTAATATTATAATATGTAAAATTAGGTTGACACTTTATATTATTAGGAAGTTGTAGTTCTTTAATTTTTAACACTTAAAGGAAACCACCCTTTCAAATTTAATGGTATTTAGTAATGACGTAAGATTTAATAAAATTTTGAATAATTACTTTCTTATTGAAGACCCTATTTACATCATCAATTGTACTGTTCAAAAGATGACATTTGGTGCGTATCTGATACACGACGTTTTGTGACCACAGAGTTAAAAAGCTTTCCTTATGTACTGTCCTGTATTCCTGGAGACTGATATTAAGATTCATTTTTAATGAGAATTTTTGCATACTGTAATGGGAAAAGCTCATATTCTTACCTTCTCTGAGAGAAGCCATATGAAATGATAAACCTGTATTCTGGGTATTTACGTGTCATGATATAAACTTAGTATCTGTCAGAATACTGCATTGGAAAGCTAATCAAAGAGTAAAATTATTGAAAGGTAGTATTTTAGAAGTGGAAATTTTGTTATGACAAGTCAAGACAAGACTGAAACCACCCTATCTTGCTGTGGAATAAGCACAATTAGAATGTGTTCACATTTAAAACCCACTCCCTGAAAACAAATAAATGGAGGTGTCGAAGCCCATTTCTATCATATTCAGTAATGACCTTAAGTGCATGTAAATGGGAGATTTACTCAATGGGGCTCTGTGACAACTCTACAATTCAACTGTGAAATTAGAGCAGCTTGTACCTAAAGTGGAATTTCACACCTACTGTTTCTTTAGGTATGGTGGTTAGAAAAATAATGCAGATATTTGTATTTCCATTTGTTTATGTGAGCCATAATAGCCTTAGCCATAACGTAAGTTCAATGTATGTATTTAACGCCTCAATCAGTTATTATATCCTAATAACTAAGTACCGTCTGTAGCAGTAATACATACCTGAGCCCTTAGGGAACTGCAGGGTGAAATTTTACGAAATGAATATATTGAGTACTGCTCCATTTTCTTGGGATTGAACACATCCAGGCAGGCACTGAAGCTTAACACACAGAAATAATCTGCTTCTTATTCCCTCTATAAACTGCCAACTATCTGCCAATGCCAAGCTGATGATCGAGTAACTTGAACTATTAAATTGGAAAATAATTTTTATGGGTTCATTGAATTCAATTGGGAATGAACATAAGTGTTTCACATGGTTATACTTTACATATTTGAAATGCATGCATACTTGTCTGTCTATTAGACTTGTGAATTTACCATTCTGTAAGAGAACAGAAGTAGCTTCTATAAAACTGTATCATGATAGCCTCTTCTTTATACCCACATTCAATTTAAAAAGATCAAATGCCTAGGAACTAATCTGACAGTAAGGAGATAAATGCTTTTATTGCACAAGTCATAGGCGGGAAGGACACTACCTTAATTTACGCAAATGCTACATTGAATGCCACATTTGAGACTGAAAATATCTTGAATCACATAAGGAAATATTTATGTATTTTTGCATCTTTAACAGGTTAATATTCACAATGAATATTTCTGACACACAGTATGTATTGTTGTTCAAGCATGTTTGACTAGAGATCTAGTCTATGTATGTATGTACGTGTGTGTATGGGATTATTGTTCTGCAGACCATATTTTGAGTAATGCTGTCTATAACTTTCATTGCAGCAGGTTGGTTTTTAAGTTAGAGTACAGTTTTAAAAGGAAAGAAAGCTCTGCTTTGTCATTTTTAGGGGACTCTAAAACAAAGTAAAGCAAAATAGTCTTAGGCCCTCTGTTAATCTATAGAGTGATCACAGGACGTGAGATGAAGAGGTCCCCATTATCCTGATATTGTCAGTGTTAAAGTAACGTATGAGTACAAAACAGAAGAAAACATAAAATTCCTGTGTTCTCTCAGTTTTTTCACCTATAAAATGGAGTGGTCCCATCCAATGTGCCTGAAGAGCAAAGCTTGATCAAATCATCCTTTGAGAGGTCCTACTCCTAGTTCACATAAAATTCTACATTTATTTTGTCACATCAGTGACATGATGCTGAAGTACCTCCCCAAGGACGTCGCAGTTACCAGGACCTCGCTGTTCTGGCAGTAACTGGATACCACAGAGGGTGGGCGTACATTTTGCATAGTTAAGAGCTTTCCTTTGCCTCAATTATTAATTTCTTTTATCTGTCCCCTCCCCTCCCACTGCCTAAAGCTTTGCTAATTGTGACAGCCAAATGAATCTTCACAGTTTCCATTCTTTACTGCAGGTAGAAAAAAAAAAGAAAATTTCGCAACAAATTTTACCTAACTTACTGTAGTTTAAATCCAGAATAGCCTTCACTCTTTAACTGCAAAGTAAACATAATTCTTATTGAGATTTATTTTCTGCCACCCTTATCTTTAAAGGCCAGTTCTTCAGTAGAAGTGATTTGTATACTGTCAACATGTTTAGAGGGGTTTTCTTGTGTGACATTAATTCTTATTCCAATAGTTGTCTTTTTAAAGTGGTGTAACTGTTCATTCTGTTCTTTACCGATACTGGTAAATATTTCTCCCCAATATTTCAGCCTTGTTCAATAAACTATTCAAATTTTCTAAGCATAACAAAATCCATAATCTTAAGAAGAAGGGGATTTCCATTCACTTGAAAAAATTAAATCTGTCATGTTACATAGATTCAGATTGGCTATTGAATAAAAAGTTGTTTCACGTTCCAAATGGCATCATATGAATTGCATCGAGCCATTTACAAAGGTGCTTCTCATTGTTTTTAGACTCTGAGAGAGCTCTATAAAAGCCATCCTTGGTTTGTACTTTGACTTATCAACCCTGCTGGCAATAGCTTTTCAGTGAAGTTAGGTCACTATTAAAAAGATGTAAGCATTAGCAGAGGAGTAGAGGAATAGTGCTTTGTGTAGGTAAGAGCTGAGGAGAAAGACTGCTTATACATCCTTAACTTTGAGATCCTATATTTTTCAATATAAAGAATAAGGGAACTACTTTATTTTTAAAGAAGTTCCACATTTTCTGGGGAACTACTTTTCAGATCTCCACAGTATGGATTAGATGTTCTTTTGAAGTGCTTTTATAGCATACTGTTCTCTCATTTATCTGTTTTTTGTATCTGCGTGCATCATATATCATGTAACAAAGAGCAAAAATTATATCTAATGTAATGTGTTTTTCTCTCTCACCACCATTTTTTTTTCATGTCTGAAGTATAAAAGGTGCTCAGTAAATGGGCAATGATTTAATGAAATTAATACAAGTAAAATTAACCTTCTCAAAGTTACTTTGCTTGGAATACTGATTTAGATTTCCCCCCTGAAACATTTATTTTGATAGAACCTGACTGTTTTCATAGGATTGTCATTATCAGCCAAGGAGAGAACAGAATCCTATTTAAAGCAAACCTTCCCTTCAAGGAGATATTTAGTCACTAACACTGGGTACAAAATCCTGTCTCTTTGTTGACTGGTAATGACCTCAGATTCTCTACCCAGCAGAGAAGAAGAACATCCCAAGAGCCCTTCACAGGCATTTTCTTCTACTTGTGCACTAACCAGTCCTCTCAATGTGCTGATGGCTTGATACTCAATAGCGGAGGCAGGCAATGATTCAAAATCCTGCTGTTGCCAAGAGCACTGGCATCTAACTCTCATCACCAATCCCAGACAGTAGCACAAAATTATACTCCACATTGGAATTAGAAAGTGTCCTTATTCTTTTATTAATAACAAAATCTAGTGCTGATAGGTCCATCTATACCAAATACAGTCCTTTTCACATCCAATTAATCTTGAACCTGGGCCCACCGTAAAGGTGGACTTAAAAACTCTGCTGTTTTATCATATATAGTGAATATATCAATGGGGAAATGTAGCTATTTTGATGTGCTGTTTGTCACTAGGTGAATACACTTTTAACTCTACAAATAACAAGTGTTTGTTCTACTCAGATCAGTGCCCTGCTCCCCATCCTTAAAGTCTGCTCCACAGTGCAGTTCCACTTTAGTTATCTGATTTTATGTAAACCATGTTGGCAGACTTCTCTTACCCAGAATGGCCCTTTAATACTTGCTGTAGGTATTCACAGTTCACGGGGCCTGGGAAACCTGCTGCATAGAGTGGTGCTTCTCTCTTATAACTTTAATGACAGGGAAATAGATCAACAGCAACAATAGCTCAGGCGTGTACCTGATGATTGAGTCTCACTCACAGCATCACAGGCATACACACTTGTGTAACGAGGATACATATGGGGAGGTAGAAAGTGTTTCTCTTCTTGAGTGAGAAAGTTGTCTGCTACCATCTCCTAATGAGGGCTTTTCTCTCAGATGATTTGCTGGACACCCTTTGGTCATTTTGCTAGTAATTCAAACAAGAGTGCCAATGAGTGTTTGAAACTGTTCTTGCACACACCCAAAACCTAATACGGGGGACCCTCACCCATATGTCCTCAACATTGATGAAATTACCATGCTTTTTCCTCTAGAAGTCTCCATCCCGCTGGAAGAGTGGAGGGAAGAAAAATTCACACCATAGGGAATTTATCTTCTTGAGTTTTTATGTGTTAGTCCTCAAAACTGAGCTTCACCTCTGTTAAAAACACCTCTGTTAAAAACACTGGGAGGACACACAGGGGCATGCCATTTTCAATTAAAAGCATTAGTTTGGGAAAGAGAGTAAAGAGACAAATCCCCATTTCCTTGGACCCCACCATCCTTGAAAGATTTTTTCTAGAAATCTTAATAAGTTTATGGGGTATTCCCAGAATCCTCCAAATTCACTAAGGATTATATTATAGCTCCAATACCATCCTTTCTATATGCAGGTCTGCACAAATATCACATACATTCCCATATCTAAACATCATCTCCTAATATTTTAGTTATTGTCAGCTTAAAAATAGAACAGTATAGAAGAAGATCTTTGAAGCCAGGCTATATTTCCTGTACTTGGAAAATTCCTAAAACTTTGTATTCTCATTTTCATCATTTGCAAGGTAAAATTAGAATTGTCTACATCAGGATTAAAAGCAATTAAATGTGAAAATCTGTGGAAAGACTTAAATTGGTACTCAGTAAACTTAGTTCTCATTTTTCTTCATGTTTATATAAACTGCAAACTCCTCCAAATTCAATCCAAGTTTTACTTTCATTGATTGTTCACTGCTTTTTAAATCTATATTTGTATCATTAACTGCTTGTGTTTCTTATCTTAAACTCTAACTAAACTGCTTTTGTTTGATTCATAATCTATTTAGCATTTTCTATACCGCATAATAAAATCTTGCCAAGCTTATAGTTAGTGCAATTATTTCACTTTTAAGAATCAGCGTTTGTCTGTTTTAATTGTTCTTGATAAGTTTTTCCAAAGATGACTGTTATAAATGGAGCATAACTTGTCCACGATGACTAGAGGCCATCATTAAATAACACATTACAGTGATCTGCTGTCGATAGAGTGGGATATAATTCTGAGTGGACATGGTCTGTAATGACTGTCCTGAAACTTCCTTGCAAAGAAATGTTCCCCAGTGTCAGCAAGATTTTTAGTCATCTTTCTTTTCCTGAGAAAAGTGAGTGTGCCCCGTGCAGCCACAGGACTCCTAGTCATGAAACAATGAAGGCTTTCTAATTTTGACTCTTACAAATATTGTGTAACTATTCATTTTAATCAAAAATGACAACCATGGTTTTTACTCTCTAATCTTGTATTTTTCTTCCTATAAAAGGACTGGGTCTTCTACTGTATACAACCCTAGGCTAGTTTTATCATATGCTTAACTCTTTTTTTTTTTTAACCATTCCTTTATTTTTATATTTTCAATTGCAATTTACATTCAATATTATTTTATATTAGTTTCAAGTGTACAGCATAGTAGTTAGTCATTTATATAACATATGAAGTGACCCCCCCTCTCCAATAAGTCTAGTACCCACCTGGCACCATACATAATTATTACAATATTATTGACTATATTCCCTATGCTGTACTTTACATCCCTGTGACTATTTTGTAACTACAAATTCCTTTCCCCTTTTCATCCAGCCCCCTGACCTCCAGTCTGGCAACCATTAGTTTGTTCTCTGTATCTATGAGTCTGTTTCTGTTTTGTTTGTTCATTTATATTGTTCTTTACGTTCCACATATAAGTGAAATCATATGGTATTTGACTTTCGCTGTCTGACTGCTTAGCATAATATTCTCTAGGTGCTTAACTCTTAGCTATGCAAACCCTTATGCAGGCATTATCATTAGACTGTATTTGAGTTTAGTGAATTTAGATATTTTTGAAAGTAGAGAAATAAATTCATAAACAGCCTCATTTTAATACCCTGTTTCTCCAAAAAAAGACCTAGCTGGACTATGAGTTCTAATGCATTTTTTGGAGCAAAAATTAATATAAGACCAGGTCTTATATAAAATCCGGTATTATATTATATTATATTATATTATATTATATTATATTATATTATATTATATTATATTATATTATATTATGTTATATTATAACCAGTCTTATATTATAGTAAAATAAGACTGGGTCTTATATTAATTTTTGCTCCAAAAGACACATTACAGATGATTGTTCTGCTAGGTCTTATTTTTGGGAAAACACGGTATATGTGGCAGCTGTATAATTGCTGTAAAATATCTACCATCTCAAGTTTTGTAATCTTGCAGGGCATGCCTACTCTTTACCCATGAATTGACTAAATATTGTTAAAAATAATAATCACCTATTAAATACTATACTGTGTTGGGCTTGACAGTCACTAAGTTAGTCCCACAAGACAAACCTCCATTGTACAGAACCAACGTTCCATTCATTCAGGAAGACTGCGTGACCCCCAGTCACACAGCCCGTCAGTGGCAGAGCTGGGATTGAAGCCAGTGCTCTTTGACCTGGAGCTCATTCTCTCTCCTTGGTAGTGCAGCGTGTCTTCTGCTCAGGGTAGCAGGACTGGCCATGTTGAGTTGTAGGCACTAAGCCTTCTGCCACCTCCCTCCTGAGCTAATGGTTTAATGTTCTCTTTGTCATTCACTCTACTTCTCAGGTAGGGAAACCTGTAGGCCCACGCAGTCCATTCTAATCATTTCCAGCACTAGGAGAGGGGATTTTTCTCCTGCTCTCCATGTTCTGCTAATGTTCTTTACATTCGGTCACATATCACTTCTCTCATTCTTTTCCACTTTCACAAGAAAATGCTTAGTTTATAAGTATCTACTAATAAAAAGTAGATTTCCCTTTGCCTAATAAACAAGCTCTCGCAGTCTACTGGATATAATGTTGTCGGTTTAAAACCTTTTATTCTTATACAGTTTTATTAATATCGTGCTTGCTGTGGCTGGCTCATTGCTTATTTTTGGAGGGAAGGGAAAAGAGAAATCACTTTTACTTCTGGAGCCCATTTAAAATTCTGAGATCCAGAATGTTGTTGTTTTTGGTGTTGTTTTTGAATTTCTAACCAGATCACTCATTTATTAACTCATTCAGCAAGTGTTTATTGAGTGGTTACTATGTGCCAAGCACTGGGGCTAAAACAGAGCACGAGGCAGAGGAGTAGATTGCTCTCATGGAATTTATGTACGTTGGTAAGCCAATGTATGAGTTAGCTCATTTTAGATATCGTTGATAAGTGATATAAACATAAATAAATGAAGCCAGATGATATGGTACGAGAGAAGCTGGAGGAGGTTAGGGGTCAGCAAGTCCTACAGGGGAGGCTGTTTCAGGAGAGAAACAAATGAAGATGAGTGGCCATGACACACACGGGCCTGGGAAAAGAGTTTCAGAGCAAAGGAAAAACACATGCAAATATGCCAAGGTAGGAAAGTGTAACTTGTGCTCCTGCAACCAAAGAGAGTCTAGAGGGTTTGGAATCTACAAAAGAAAAATGAGAGTGGGGCATATGAGGAAGTTGGGGTCCAAATCTTATAGCATTGCTATTGATTGAATTGTGTCCACCTCAAATTCATGTGGTGAAGCCCTAACCACTGAGGGGATGGTGTGTGGAAATTAAGTCTTTGGGAGGTATGTAAGTTTAGATGAGGTCTTCGGGGTGGAAGCCTCATGAAGGGATTAATGACCTTATATGGAAAAGGATAACCCAGTGCCCTCTCTCTGGTGGGGACACAGTGAAAAGGCTGATGTCGGCAAACCAGGAAGAGAGCCATTGCCCAAACCCTGCTATGCTGGCACACTGATCTCGGGCCTTCAGGCGCTAGAACTGTGAGCAACAAATTTCTGTTGTTTAAGCCACCAAGTCTATGGAATTTTGTTATAACAGCCTGAGAAACCAAGTCAAGGGCCTTGGAAACCATATTAATGTCATTTGTATTTTATTATAAGTAGCAAACAAGGCATTGAGTGGATTCTCCCTGATAAGCTTCAGTTCAATAACCGTCATACACTCTAACAGTTTTAAACAAATGGAAAGAATAGATGAAGATACAGGCAAATCTATGACTGAATGTCTACGTTTTCAATAAAAGTTAAACAGTGCTTATTACTATTGTGCAATTATTAATTATTATTATTATTAGTGCTCAGATACTTGCTGGAAAAGTGCTTCAGTCTTTTTCATTAAAATTTTGTCACTCCAGATTTGTTAAATTAAAACAAACATTACTTCTTAATTTACATTGCAAATAGAGAAGAATTCTAAAAGATATAAATATTACAGAATATGAAAATGAACACTTTTGTAAATTGAGCATTATGCCATGAGTCCCCCTAAATCAAACATGCCACTCACAATTTAAATTGGATTGTTCTATTGCTTAGTAATCAATACCATGGAATTGTGAAGAACAAAGCCATTGTTCTATTAGGGACATAAAAACAAAATATACCAGTGGCTACCTGTGTGTTGTTTTGATTGCTAATAAGAAAACGTAAATATTTTTCAGTTCATGTATGCTGTGAAAAAATGATCATCAAATGTAATTTCCATCTTTAGATAGAACTTTTTATTAGATAATGGATTAAGCCTTGTCAGTTCTTCTACTTCAAGTCCAAAGCCTTATCTCTAAGTACCAACTGGACATGTTCAGATGACTTTTCCATTGTCGCCTCATTCTCAGTATCTATAATTCATAATCCTCTTCTGCTTTTTTTCCTTCTCCCTCTCCCCTGAAAAAACTGGGATGTCACTAGGGTATTCAGGTGCCAGACAGTGCCAGACAAAGACTCATTTAGTCCTATCCCAATACCGTGTACTCATAAAATTAGATCCAAGTTACATAATATAAAGACTTGAAGAAAGATAGTGGCAACAAGGGAAGGGGTAGATGACATCCACTTACTGCCGAATTGTGTGGGCCATGTATTTGTGAGGAAATGAAAAATTTCATTCCCAAGCAGATGGCTTTAGTGACTGAGAAAGCAATTGCAGATTGGCAGAGTACACACGTATGATTTTTAGGGCTTGAAACTTTCGTCGGATGCATGTTTCTCTCTATCCGTCACTTTTTCATTTATTTTGCATTCTCTGAAGTATCAGTGAGGTCATTAAGTGTCCACAAGCAATTTCCATAGAACTTTGCAGTTTCTTTTATTTCTGGTCACATGCTGCTCATTGAGTAACACTTGTTTTATCCATTTCTACAGACATGAAATGTAGGTATCTGTGTAAGGCAGGAAACTATTAAATATCAATTTCGAAGAAATTATCATAAAATGGCACTTTAGAAATTAGAAAATACTATAGAACATACTATATCATTACCTTTGAGTTTGCTTTGTGTTTCAGAAAAAACCTGTTAAGTTAATTGGACCGATATTGTGTCATTTTAGAGATAACAAGAAACTTGAAGATCATGCTAATTAACAATACAAAGTCTAAATCTAAGTAATTAGATCATAATTTCTACTTTAATGTTCATTCTGTACCCTGACGTGAATGGTTATATAGATGCATGTTTTTTCACCAATAAAATGCCATTTGCAATATCCAAGGTATGTGTATTTTTAGATTAATATTTCCACAAACTTGAAAATATATTTTTATTGAAAAAAAAATAGAAAATGTTAGAAAGCATGTAGCCTATAATTTCTATCCCACAGCAAGAAACATATAGTATTTCAAGTTTCCCGAGACAGGTACTACTATCTTGGGAATATGTAAATATGCCCCTCTCTAAACTTTTATTAATTTCTACAATGTCATTCAAAAGTAGAATACTTTGTTATTTTAAGCACTTTATCTCATTAATTAGTTTCAAATGAGTTTAGGAGGCCAATTAATCCAGATGGGTAAGTTAAAATGATCTAGAATTCAATCATTGTAACCTGTGGATTGAGTATTCAAATTGTTTCTGTAAACATTCAAATTTCATAAAGACAAAAATAATCTAAATGACTAAAAACATGAAAAGAAAAAAATAAGTTTAGATTAATACCCCAAAATGAAACCTGAAATTTTCGTCCTAGAAAAAAAAAAATGTCTATTTTTATTTAGATAAAGGGCTCTGATAACGAATACGATGAAAACATTTCTTTGTGCTTCATCACTGAAAAGTAGACGTAAAATAGGCTAAAAAAGTTTCATGTTGAATATGCAATACTTTGTTTTACTTTATAAATTACTGACATTGCGTATATTGTCAGACTTCCGTTGGGTAAGCCTAATGAAAACCCAGCTGAATACTGTGCTGTACTAAATATTTTTCAATGCGGTGTCTTCCAGGATCTCACTTTACAGTGTGAAAATCCCATGCTTTCTGGAATCATTTTTTGTTTCAGTTCTTTTAATCTACACATTTTTGCTTATTCCTGTTTCCATCAAGCTTAAAAGGAAACACAACAGATACACAGAAGGAACAGGTGATGAAACTGCAAAATACACCAACACATTTGCATACACATGATTACCTTGCATCCTAGAGTCTATTTCCACAAATGCACTTAGAAAATCTCCTGGGGACTCCAAAGGAATAGAATCAGAACTAGATGAGTTCTCTCATTCAATCGTGAGTTGTTTAGAGTGAAGGATTTCACGAATCAGAGCTGAACAAAGCTAATAAAAAGGCTCGCTTCTGTTGGGGGACAAAATATATATGTATGGTTTTGTATGGATTTAGTCTAGATTTATTATTCTGAACTGTTCACCCAGCATTAATCATAAATCAATTTAGTGACAACTTGAAAATATGAGAAAATTTTATAGGCAGCTTGAATAATCCATTTAACAGGTCAAATCAATGGTCTTGCTCTGTGCTTTCTTTCAATTGGGTTCTCCGGTGATGCACTATCTCTTTACCAATTGTCTTCTCCCAGGCAATCAAGGACAGTGGGTACCACACAGTAATTTGATGCCCCTGTGTCAGGGAATGCAAATCAACTTGAAAGAAAGAATATGTCTAGTTTAATGACATATTTTATGCAGAACAAGAAAAATGACAGTTCCTAACACTGAACTTAAAGCCTTGAAAAAAGTAAATCTCACCCTTTAGGATTACTTGGCTGTTACATATACATTTCTCTGTGTTTCCCCTAGAAAAATAGTACCCAAAGTGAGTCCAAGCATGTTCTCTAGTTTATAATTACTTGGAAAGATGACAGCTAATGAACAGCTTCTCTCTCCTGCATGTGTGATGAACAAATGCTTTTCAAGCAAGTCAGACGCGTTATTCAGTTCATTGTATGAAATAAATACACACAGAGGTTGGTATTTTAATCAAAGAAATATCAAAAACATTCAAATTCTATTTTACATCATTCTCATGTGCAGTCTATTATGAATTGTCATCTTCTACAATGTAGCATATTGCTGTGTAATTCCATTATGTTTATTTTTTAACTTAATTAAAGTGTAGGGATATATTAAAGGCAAATACAGGCTGATGATTTGGCAGGTAGAACTATCTAAAGTTCAACACTGTACTTTCCTGACTACTGTAAAATAAAACAGTCAGGAAGAAGCAAGCTATGGAATTAGACAGAGCAATATCTGAATCTTGGCTCTTCAGTTACTAGCTAAGTGATTTAAGAACCCAATCACTTTAAATCTCGGTTACCTCATCCATTAAATGCAAACAATAGAGGTGTTGATTGAACAATAATATCAACTAGGCATTTTGTCACCAAAAATGATTTATTTGGAAAAAAAAAGAAAAAGGACTGCAACCCAGCACCAGCATGCTGTGTGCACATTCTGGCTTGTGTACCAAGGTGGAGGGTATTTAAGATAGGTAAACAGGAAGTTAGAACCATGAAATTTTATGAAAAGGAAGTGAAGACCATAGAGTTCCCCTAGGTGTTCTCGTGAACTTGCATGAGCCCAGTGTGGGGACAGAGCCAGGAGTGCAGTTTCTAGGCTCTCAGCCTCACCTGGAAAGGTGCTGGCTCAGGTAGTAAATGGCCATCAACTGTGATTGGATGGCCATCAGCTGTGGCTAGTTGGCCATCAGCTGTAACCAGTGAGCCATTGGCCACTAATATAACTGCTGTGGCTATGCTAGCAGAAAATGGGCCCTAGGAAGAAGATGGTGGCTGAGCTAGCAAGCGCGGACTGCAGCTAGCAAGTGGGGTTGGTTGGTTGGCAGAGAAGTGGACAGTGGATTGCAGATCGTGTGGATCCTACTTCCTGTGTTCCAACGCAGCTGCCAGCGAGACTATAGTGGTATGACTCCCCTATCTATGGCTCTGTCTGTGTTCCTTTTTGGCCTCACCGTATCCTGCGTTCTTATGTGGGGAGCAGGAGCTGAGACCCCACATGGCACCCTGCATGACACCCAGCTTCTCCTATACACCTCCCAGCCTGATCAGTTTCCTTAAAGTTCCAGTTCATCTTTATTAGAGGTTTTGTGAGAATTAAATGAGACATCCCACTTAATTGAGAAGCAGCTATTTAATTGTTTAATCAAAATAATGCATTATTACTAGTAATGTTATTTATTTATAAAACGTGAATCCACCACAAACCTCTGAATATGCATTACGTGTTGAAGATGTATGTGATCTTGAAAGAATGTCTGCTAATAGCAATTAGCTGATGCTAGCTTAATTTTTTTTTAAGTCAGTGTTTTTCTAACGTCAGTGCATTTCTAACAAATAGCTTTATTCAGAAAGTTACAGTGAGACGTTTTCTTGCTACAATTTTGTAACCTGGAGAGGTGAATTAGAAATATGTGACAGTACATTTGCCATAACAGAGAGTAAATTCTTGAAGTTTGAAAATGTTTAAAACTTCTAAATTATGTAAATTTGTGAGCAAATATAATAGTACAGACTTATACACTGAAGCAGAAAATTAGAATCTGCGATTTTGGACACTTTAATAATAAATCCTGTTAATTGCTACTGACAGTACTTTAGAAATGAAAGATCATTGTATTTTCAGGTTTGGCCCAATGACTGTGGAAAAATATTATTCCTCACCAGTGCATGATCTAATTTAACTGAAGTGCAAACCCTATAAAATCAGAGTTGATGACCTGGTTGATTAATGTGCTTAGTAATTCTATTAGAGTAAAATATAATTTAGGAATCCGACCACTAAAAATCATTATTCTTCTGGTTAGATTATTTTTTTTAATTAAAAAATTTCTATATGTTGTGAAGTGATATATAAATTGATAGATATCTTAGAGAAGGCACATATAAATCTATATTTTCTCTAAAGAATGCACAACTAAATTTTGAGGGTCAACAGAAAGTGGACTAATTTTAGCAAAATATTTTGGTGGGTTTTTAAACTCAACTTTCACAATTCGAGAAGAAATGTTATGAAAGGAAGCATGTTTTATATGCATGTGTACAACTGCACGTATTACTTTTCCTAAACCAGCACTGTCTCTCTTGAAGCTGTGAAATAATTAAATGCTCCCATCATTACTCCTTCCCACCCACACCCCTCCAAAAAAGAAGAAAATGATAAACTGAATTTCTACTATGATCTGTGCCAGAGACACCAGTGGATAAGGGGACCAGGTTATACAGTGTCAAGACATTGGCCGTTGTGGGTAATTTCAATCAAAATCCAGTAGCAGAAACAAGGTCAGAAACAGTTGCTTGAATTGACCTGTCAGTTCACTTAAATTACAACGAGCAGTTCAATAACCCTATGAACCAGGTAGTGAAAAGTGGGTGAATGTGCATGGATTAAGATCATTGGACTTTGCAGCTGGTGTTGCTGATGTTCTGTTTAGACTTAGTATAATTTTTCAAACATAAATTTAGATTTTAAGTGAGAAATAGTAACATCATTTACCAGAAATTTACTCAAATAGGGACATATTTCATGCATTATGTGTGAAGGAGAAATGTAGTAGAAAATTTCCTGTATATTATGTACAAAATGTTATAAATATTGTTCTATTAGTGATAGTATTCATTCAAACACACTTGAGCTCTGAGAATTATTTACAGAATGTAGACACATTAAAAATAGTCTTTATGGCCTTAAGTGCTACCTAATAAGAGCATATAGGTGCTTGCAAAAGTACAATACAAAAAATGATGGAATAACTTCAAAATGCTGTGGAGACAGGAAAAGGAAGAGCTTGACTTTCAAGTCACAATTCTCAAAGACGATAAAAGGGAAACGAGACCGTGAAGGAGTCGGCTGAGCTGGAAGTAAAGAATGGGGATGTTAAAAGCACTTCAGGCAGAAAAGCCTTTCCTTAGTATAAGGAAAGGTTGAAATGCATGTGTTTATCAAAAAGAGAATAGATTGTTCTGACTGGAGCACGGGTGTCACTTGGTGTGGGATGGATAGTAGATTGGATTGATAATTGTTGATGACAGTGATGGATGCATGAGGGTTTATTATATAGTCCTCTTGACTTTTTGAAATTTTAAAATTAAAGACATACACACACACACACACACACACACACACACACACACACACTCACACATACACACACAGGAACCAGGGAAATACATTGGGTGTTGTCTGTGTTGTCTGGCTGTTGCACAATTACTACAGTGACACATATCAGTAGTAGGCTCAAACTGAGAGACAAATCAGACATGAACACTTACTGGTAAATCAGCCTACATTTATTCATAAAAAAGGTACATGCACCCTGTTGCAGACCAGAACTTCTGAAAGTACAGTGGTCCTCCACTCCCAAGCCCAAACTTACATGGGCAGGTCTGGATGTGTGTGGAGCCCGTCTGTCCCACATCAGGTGCAGCTCATCAGTATTGGTAGACTCTTAAATGCAATGTGACAGCAGAGTTCAGTAGAGTACAGTTAGTCAGGAAAGAATTCCTCATGTTTGACCCTCAGCTTTCGTAAGTCAGGCTGGTCTAAGACCTACACAAACTAGCCAGATCCAGAAACTTACTTGATTTTATTGTTGAAGAACTAGAATAAATAGAGTAATGATCTGATGTGGACATTCTAGAACTCATGCTGACATGCTTTTATACTATCAGTAGGTCCTGGAGATGATACTGAAAGTAGAGACTTTGATACTATCACATAATCAGAGAAGGGGTTAGAAGATACCAAAGACCCTGGAAAACCTTAGGGTCAAATGGTTTGAATGTAACTTGTAAAAATAAATTAATT
This sequence comes from Rhinolophus sinicus, assembly GCF_036562045.2. Lineage (NCBI taxonomy): Eukaryota > Metazoa > Chordata > Mammalia > Chiroptera > Rhinolophidae > Rhinolophus > Rhinolophus sinicus. The sequence goes on from NC_133751.1 coordinate 93,161,262, forward strand.
TTAATTAATGTGTATGTTATCAACTGAACTTGTAGGCATTCTTTGGCCAACTTTTTTGAATTTATAGTCAGTGAGCATATACCGGTAACCTCTAAATTTAGCTATAAGCTAAATCACAGTTTATAAAACTAATGCAGAGTTGAATTTTTGGTGCCATCATCTTTTAGGATACAAATGTAAAAGGAACTTTTTCAACTGCTATGTTACAATAACTTTATCAACTATTGTAATAGTAGACTTTGAAAATCTTTGGTAAAATATACTAAATTTCAATGCCCCAAGATGTATCACTTCTGCAACTTATCAAACAATGCTGGCTCATGTACTAGAATTACCGTAACCTCCAAGGAATTATGAAAAGTAAACATATTAGTGAAAGAATTATTGCAAGTTTCAAAGCCTAGACTCAAGTCCAACTTGGTGCCACATGTAAAATTAATCTTCAGATCTATGCAGAATTCCTCTGGGCAATAGTCCACATCATAAAACTCAAACTTAATGATGAATAGATACTTTTAACTTAGAAGAAGTCCAAGAAATAA